>NW_012102321.1:3397969-3404115 GCF_000951045.1 Mandrillus leucophaeus
GAAGTGTTTCAATGAATAAAATAAAATGGTGATAAAATAGTGCCTACATTTGCTAAATGAACTACTACTTTTTTTTTTAATTTTTAGTTTTCTTAGAGACAGGATCTCACTCTGTCACCCATGCTGAAATGCAGCGGTGCAATCATAGTTCATTGTAGCCTCTAATCCCTAGACTCAAGCAATCCTCCTGCCTGTGCTTCCCAAAGTGCTGGGATTACAGCTGTGAGCCACCATGCTTGACCTCAAACTTACGTTATCTTTTACCATATAAATCTCATGCAAAGAAAAATTAAATATTGATGTGATTGTACTATTTAATGTCTATTAGTAGTAAACAAACTCATTTAGAATTTTTTTATACAGAAAAATAACACACTTGTCAGTAATTAGAAGAGTAGTTCATGTAGGTGCAGGAGCCAGACTGAGTAGGTTTAAAACCTGGCTCTACCACTTACTATCTCTGTAACCTTGGGTAAGTTCATTAATTCATGCGATGAGAGTATCCTATCCACTTCCCTCCTTGCTGCAGTCATACTTATACTGCTCTGCCCCCATCTTCCCTCCTCATTTCAGATCCTGGATCACTGTCCTCTCCCAAAACTTCTCCATAATTTTTGGTAACTTAAGTATCCACTAAAATCAAGTCACTCTGCTCTTTGACCTTTCTCCTCTAATGATCCTACCTCTACCCTCCTTTTCCCATGGTCATGTTCTAGATAACCAATATCTGCAGCCCCTCCCTGGTCTCAATTTCAAAAATCCCAATATCTAAGCATCATCTCCTATTTTGCCAAATTATTGTTTCTAATGCCATAATTTTCTACCTCCTGGATGCTTAGAATTTATTCATTCTACCATTGTTTTCCTGACCTTCACCCACCTCGTGTATGTTCTTCCTTCTTTTTTCATATTAAATTATGTCATCCATTATTGTAATCATTCCCTTTCATGTAACCTCAACTCCCACGCTCCTCCATCACTTCATCATACTTGTCTGAAACACTCCAACACTGGTTAAACTCAACGACCCTGTGGCTCCATTTCTGCGTTTGCACAGATGAATGCAGTTGGCCACCACACTGATTAGTTTCATTTAAAATCCCTGACCGCTAACCTCAAGTGGGCTCTTGAATACTGCCCAGTGATCAAACTACATTTTCCTCATTCATTCACTCTCCCTTTCTCTAGATCACCTTTTCATACTTTCTTTCTCTCAAACCTCTGACACCTCCTACCCCATTTTCTCCTTCGGCACATGATGTGCTTCCTCAATAACTGAGAAAACAGAGGTAATCAAGATGCAAAGCTTTCACCACCACATCCACCTGCCTGCCTGCCCATGCCTATTACTCAGGCCTCCTTCCAGCAATGAGGCACGAACAGTTTCCACTCCTGACTAGAGTGCTGCCATCCCGGCCCACTCCTGGCATTTCATAGGCAATGGGATTTAAGAAGGGCCCTCCAGGGAAGTTACCAGTGCAAACTCCCCATTGCTCCCATGTCCCCAGGCAAATAAGAGCACAGATCCTCAACTTCTTCACATGTAAAATGGGAATTCTCAAGTACAGTATACTCCACAAAAACATGATATTGTTGAACACCGTGTATAAATAAATTGCAAATTCTTGATAATCTTTGGTTATTAATTTTTAATTATTATTTAGGGTAACTTTCAGTCTATCTTTTATGTATATGTGCACACATGTGCTTTATATAAATTATCTCATTTAAAGATAGAGCAATAAAAACCTGACAGGATCCCTTCCTTCTGTGGCTCAATTTTCTCATCTGTAAATTAGGGATAATAATATTATCTACTTCATCAACTGCATAGGGTTGAATACTCTTTTAATATATGCAAATAACTTTCAATAACCTTGGGATGCAGTCAATTTTTAATAAATATTAACTGTTATTATGCACACATTAATAGGAATTTTGATTCTAAATGCTGAAATTTTTTTTTTTTTTTTTTGAGATGGAGTCTTGCTCTGTCACCCAGGCTGGAGTGCAGTGGCGCGATCTTGGCTCACTGCAACCTCCGCCTCCCGGGTTCAAGTGATTCTGCTGCCTCAGCCTCCTGAGTAGCTGGGATTACAGGTGCCCACCACCATGACTGGCTAATTTTTGTACTTTTTAGTAGAGACAGGGTTTCACCATATTGGCCAGGTTGGTCTCGAATTCCTGACCTTGTGATCCATCTGCCTAGGCCTCCCAAAGTGCTGCGATTACAGGCGTGAGCCACCGCGCCCAGCCTGAAAATAAATTTTATAGATATGTCAAATGATTTTGAAATGGGTAGTAGTGAACAAAATGTTGTACCTTTTCTTCTAGATTTTGAAACTCAAGGATACAACCTTGTCCCAAAACATGGCAATAAAGACAAATACACATGTAACATAAATGTGATGTTCACACTTGAACTTTTTGTCATCACACTCGGCCTTTTAGCCAAGAAAGAGCAAGTGAGAGAGTAAGAAAAGTGAGGGGCACTGTCATGGGCCCCAGTTACGCAGAAGGCATTCATACCTTGACTCCCAGCACCTGACTTGGAGAAGGGCTAGCTGCTCCTTTGATTTAAGGATCATCATAGAAGGCAGAGACAGAGTTCATCTGTCCCCAAATAGGGGAAGCTTAGCCCAGAGAACTGTAGTTTCCCTGCATATTTTGGGATCAAGAATTATATAAGGCAAAGGGAAGAAATCTTGAGTGGGTCAGAAAAAGCTGGTAATAGCAGCTGCCATTTATTGTGCATTTCCACATGTCAGGCAGGTGCTCTGTTGGGTGCTGTCTATGTGTCATTTCACAGCTACCTAGAGAACTCTACAGCTGTGTTATTATCCCCAAGTGGCAAAGGTGAACAAGGGTTCAGCAAGGTCATGTTAGTTGCCCAAGGTCACACTGCTAGTAAGGGGCAGAGGGAAGGATTGTCATGGAGCACATATCCTGGGATTTCTCCCACACCTTGCTCTGCTCTTCTCCCCATCATAGGCATAAAGCTGTTGGAGAAAATACACAAAGGCAGCATTGGGTCTACACACAGGACTGTTAGCTGGGCATCAGCTTAGCTTGTCCACCACTGGCCTCTGGGTACAAAGTAGTGGGTGGAGCAGAAGTTATCTGTAGTGCATAGAAAGAATTACTTGTCCCCTTGCCTGTGTTTTCATGGGACAATATTAGCATACATGGCGTTGTATTAGAGTCACTTACCTGTCTTCCTTTATAAATATTCTCTCATTAAAATAGCTACTGAATCTCATTTATCATGGCATCTCTCATAAGCAGAATTATTCTCAAACTTTGGTACATCAGATTTACCCTACATATGAGTAAACTGGTCCTCAAATTTTGATGGCTCTCATTTCACCAATCTAGGGTTGGGTCAAACATCAGTATTTTTTAAATGTTAGGTGGATGATTCTAAAGCACACACTAGGTTGGGAATTGCTGACCTAACATGTATACATTGACACCTTAGCTGATCTTTATAGATGAGTTTGGCATTCTGTATAATTGCATAGAAACAGCAATTGCAATCTAGCCTAAGAATTCATTGGAATCCATTTTTTAAATTTCTGGATAATGAGAGGTGAAGCATATTGAGTTCCTCCCTGTTCCCTTTATCGATGAATTAAGATATCCCAAATCTCATTACAATTATATGAGATGCACATTCAGTTTTGAAAACCTGTCAGTCATTTCTATTTCTGAGGATCAACAGTTCCATGAAAACAGTATTATGCAACATTGAGATTTTCCTACATTCGGAAATTCATCTACAGGTACAAATGCCCCCACCTACGTGCACATACACACATGTGAGTTGTGCACATGTGACACACACACAAACACACCTATGTCACAGCTGCAGCATTTTCTTTGTGGGTAGGGAGTCAGACGACTGGTAAGACTCACGACTGCTCTCTTCCTCCTCTCTCACCCTGCTAGCAGCTGCTGCAGACACTGAAAGCAGTCAGGCAGAAAGAGCATGCTGAGAGCAGGGTCCCTCGCTGATCAACACTGAGCCTGCAGTTTCCCACACAAATCACCCCAGGAAAGTCTCACCATGGCTCAGGTTTTGTGGGTGAGCTCTGAAGTCAGATAGATCTCCATTCAAGTCCAAGTTCTGGATTCAAGTCCCTTGCTAACTTCATGCAACTGATATAGCTAAATATATTTGATCTTTCCAAGCTTCAGTTTCCTTTTCTGTAAAATGGTGATAATAGTAACTACTGTTTTCTTCCCTCCACTTCTCTCTGGTTCTGCATCTAAAGGTTCAGTTGACTTTTACCCTGGGCTAATACAGCCGGGGCCTCAAGTTCAGTGGTCCTGAAAGCTTGTTCGTCTTGCTTACTCCTGTCCATGGGCACAGCCTGCCATGTGTCCCCGGACACCCATCTTTGCTCACAAATGAACAGGACAAGAGCTCGGCAATGGATCTGTGCAAATCCATCCCTGTACAAGAAAAACAGTTTAACACATATTCACGACTGAATGTTACATCCCTGTACCAAGTAGGGTGAAATTCCTCCTCCACAACAGACACTAACATTAAATTCCAGTGACAAGGTAGGAGAGTGAACAGTACCAGCACAAGAGACAGTGAATAATAAGGGACAAGATGTACAATAGTAAACATAGCTTCCTACATTTCTGTGATTTTATGCCAGGAAAAATTGACAAAATAAGTAAACCAGGGAAGAATAAAATATCCATCAAGGAACTATATTTAATATAGAGCTTTTATTGTTTTCCCAAAGTCTTTTTCTATCTACTAATCTGTTTAAATTCAACATATTTAGCAAGTTTCACTATTAATTCAATCACTCATTCATTTCTTCATTTATCTGTTTATTTAAAAAATATTAACCAGTTGCCATGTTAAAAAAACATTTGGCTAAACACAGTCAAGGGACACAGAAATGATTAATACACATTTTCTGCTATCAAGAATGTCATTAATGTACTGATTCATTCCTCAAGTGTTCATCACACACCTCTGATGAGACAGGCGCTACGGAGAGTACTGGGCTACGCAGATAAAAGGCCGGGTCCTTGTCCTGGATCAGGAGCCAATGAAACAAGCATGGCAAGTAAACAAACTATGGCATTTATTTTGTCAATTTTGATGCCTGAACAAGTAAAAGCTATTCGTTTTTGTGCATTTATACTAGTCAATGAGCCAAGCACTTCTTTTCACTTAATTCTCATAAGACCCTCTGAGGCACAGCTGTTACATTAGTCTTATTCAACAGGTGGGGAAAGTGAGGCCTAGAGAAATTAAATAACATAAGCCAAAGTCTCACAGCTAACAAGCAGCAGAGTCAAGGCTCAAGCCCAGAGCTCTCAGACACCAGAGCCCTGGCTAAGACCTCTGTGAATTATCAGCACTTGCTCCTGCAGGAGAACTAAGGAGAGTCACTGGGCTGCACTGGCTGAAGGCTAATGACTAGGGGTCACATCCTCATTCCCGGGCATGGTGGAAGAGATTTCAGGTGAAATGGGAGTGAGTGGGTTCAGAGGAAGAAGAAATCACATCCTGTTCAAGGGTCATGGAGAAGGCTCAGTCAGGAAGAGCTATTTTAGATAAGCTTTAAGCTTTGAAGGATGCACTGAGTCAGCATTGAAGATGCAGAAGGAAGGGAGGTTTGTTGCAGAAATAATGGCACGAACAAAGGCATGGAGGCGGGTGGATGTGAGAGAACATTAGAAACAGTGAAAGGTTCAGTTAATCTGAAGTGTACGATACACAGAGATAGAAAAAATAAATTAAAGCCATAACATGATGGTACCTGAAAGCAAATCTATACTTGGGTAGCCAATGGGGAGCCACTGATGGGTTTTGAATACAGGAAGATAGCATCAAGATTTTGCCTCTGTGAAAGCAGGATAAACGAGAAAGAGAAACCCAGAGGGAGAGGAACCAGTAGAGAAGCCTTTTGCAATCAAGGTAAAATGAGTACTTAGGATCTGAATTTGGTGGGAAGATGTAGATTTGGAAGAGAAAGACAATTCTTAGGCAGAATTTCTTGGAAGATATTTTAAGCAGTGGTTGAGGAAGAGGAAGTAGTGTAAGATGGCCTCAGAGTTTTGAGCTAGAAGGACTAGGAGAATGATTTTGCCATGAATAGAAACAAGTAGTTCCA
>NW_012102321.1:3404250-3428575 GCF_000951045.1 Mandrillus leucophaeus
GGGGCTGGTAAAGGGAGGGTCTTGTGGGGCAAGAAATGATAAGATTGAAATGAAAAGACTGAGTGCTATCTGTGAACATCTGGCAAGATGTGCAGCAGGTAGCTAGGTAAGCAGAGCTGACATTTAAAAGAGAGGCAAGTACAGAGATAAAGATTGGGAGTCAACATAAAGGACACAGAAACAGAAGACAGTAAAAACAAGTTCAATGACTGATCATTTAATATTCCTGTTGTATAGATAAGCTCACTGAGGCTCAGAGAGGCGGAATTGCCAAAAATCACACCTAAGAGAAATGAGGAAATATTCACTATTTGTTCAGAAAATATGCATTCAGCAGCTGGCATGGCCAAGCTCTGTGCTCTGGAGACACAGAGGTGAAGAAAAGCAAAACTGATGGAGGTCTGTTATAGGGAGTTTCTTGAATATATAACCATACGTTGAGGAAAGTGCTCTGAAGAAGGGAAACAGTCCTTGAGCACGTATGGTGAAGGGGAGCCTCTCTGAGAAAGTGAGGGTTAAGCCCTGGGCTATAGGGGGATCATGCCACTTCCCTGCTTTAAATCCTCACCCTGGTCATCAAGACTCCTGCATGCTCTAGCCCTTGCCCACCATGCCGACCTTGCCCATTGCCTCTCTCTCCCTGCTATGATGATATAGCAATGGTGGCTATCAACTATGATGATAGAGCAATGGTGGTTGACAATCCCTAGAAGGGGCCTGACTTTGTCCCCCTCCAGGGCCAACCAGGGTGCCCTAGGTCTGGAAAGCTCTTTCCCTCCCTTCTGACCTGGTTGGTCCTTTCTCATCTCTCATTGTCAACTTAAACACACTGCCTCAGAGAGGCCCTGGTTCCCCCATTTCAGGTTAGTCCACTCTTCCCTGTATTTTTACCCCCTTGTGTTTTTCACAACCTGTAAGTACTTGTGATGTATTTATTTAGTTGTTTGTTTTAGTGACTCCCTTGCCAGAGCGTTAGTCCCTCGAGGGCAGGGACCCTGTGACCCCTTCCGGTCACTGTATTAGCAGCATGTGGCAGAGTTCAAAACACAGCAAAGCCCTCAGGAAAACAAAACAAAACAAAACAAAACAAAGCCAAACTGTTTAATGAATGATTCTGGTGATTATAAGTTAGCAGAAGTGTGTGATATTAGAACAATTCCTATGAGTGTGCTGTTTGTATGTGTGTATGAGAGAGAGTTTGTTTGTGTAAGGGGGATGAAAAGAGGAAGAGGAAGAGAGGGAGAGATTGCCAAATTGAGTTTAAACTTTCAAGGTAATAATTATAACACCAGCATCAACAATCTTCTTTAAGAAATTAACTGGTGATAAAATTAAAGACAGTATGTGTATGCATTTTTCTTAGGAAGTACAGCAGTGAAAATCACTGAGAAAAACCATATGGAGAGTTAAAGGGTCAAGGGATCACTTGACATTTGAGTAAGGGATAGAGGATGTGTGGGTATGATCATAAAAGCAAGAAGTGGCTGACTAGGGGGCAAAGACTGGAGAAATTGAGGAGTTAAAACAACAATTTAGGGTAGAGAATTTAGCTGTGACATGAGACCACATCCACTTCAAAGAAAGGAGTGAGAGGGGATGAAGACAAGGAGAGGTGACAGGAAGTAAGATGACAGGAAGTAAGATGACAGGAAGATAAGGGAGCCAGGTTCCCATTTCACTAAGTTAGATCTGAGGTTCGGGGCTTAGAGGGAGGGTCCAGGACAGAGCTGAGGCCTGAGGACAGTGGACAGGTTTTTGGCACATGACAAGAAATGAGTAAGAAGAGTTCGATGCTGCTGGAGTCCCTGGCTGGATTTACAGAATGCCTACCCACAGCCAGTTTCTATGAGACTCTCCCAAACTCCAGGAAGCTCCAGAGCAGCAGAAACACACACAGAAAATCAATGCAAGGCTGAGGATGGGCCAGGCAGGGTGGTAGAAGAGAAAAGGGACGAGGATTTGGGGGTGAGATCTAGGTTGGGTAGGGAGGAAATAAAGCCAGAAATGTGCCAATGGACTTGATGACACTGGGAAATAAGATCAAAGAGAGCAGTTTTGGGTGGGATGGAATGGGGCAAGGAGAAGCTGAGAGACTGGAGAACTTCAGGTTCAAATGCTAAAAGGTGGAATATTTTTAGGATCATGATGGCCTTGGTAACTACCTAAAATAAAGAAGAATTTAAAGATATTGAAACACTGAGAAATCTGTTAGAAGGGTAATTAACATGTACGCTTTTCCTTTCATTCAATCAGCAATTACTGAGGGTTTATTATGCACCAGACACCACAGTAAGCACTAAGGAAATAGACTGGGTGCGGTGGCTCAGCCTATTTGGGGTGCTGCGGTGGGTGGATCAACTGAGGTCAGGAGTTTGAGACCAGCCTGGCCAATATGGCGAAACCCCATATCTACTAAAAATACAAAAATTAGCTGGGCGTGGTGGCAGGTGCCTGTAATCCCAGCTACTAGGGAGGCTGAGGCAGGAGAATCACTTGAACTCAGGAGACAGAGACTGCAGTCAGCTGAGATTGTATCACTCAACTCCAGCCTGGATGACAGAATGAGACTGTCTCAAAAAAAAAAAAAAAAAAGTAAGCACCAAGGAAACGAAGTCAAATAAGATATGGCAACTCTCCTTCAGGACCTGGAGCTTAAGGAAAGAAACAAGTAAGCAGATGATTATTATACCTGGTGACATGAGTTGCATTTTGTCCCCCCAAAAAGATATGTTGAAATTCTAACCCCCAGTACTTCAAAATGTGACCTTATTTGGAAATAGGGTCTTTGCAGGTATAATTAGTTAAGATGAGGTCAGCCTGGAGTAGGGGGTCCCAAAATCCAATATGACTGGTGTCCTTTTAAGAGGATGGCCACGTGAGACATAGACACACACAGGGAGAATGCCATGAGAAGACGGAGGCAGAGACTGAAGTATGCATCTCCAAGCCGAGGAATGCCTGTAGCAATCAGAACTGGAGAGCTCCAAGTAATATTGAGGGAGTAGAGCAAGCATGATGTGGTGATTGATTGGATGTGAGGTTGAAGGAGAGACAGGAGGCTGGTATGATTCTCATAGTTCGGCTTGGATACCAGGTGGTGGCAGCTCTGTTCAGTTCACTGTGCTAGAGAAGGGAGGAAAGCATTTGAACTAAGAGTGTCAGTTGTTTTAATGATGCGGCATAGTTAATGTATGTATCAAATCTGAAGTGAAATGAGAAATGTTATCAAGTTTTGGATTGTTATGCTGGGTAGGAATTAGCTTCATGAGAGGCAATGAGATGAAGATTGGTACCTGTTTCATTGTGCCAAATAAAAAAAGTCTTGAGAAGTCAACAGGAGGTAACTAACTGGAAGGGGAGGTCAGCAGGAAGACGGAAGAGGCCTGAGTATGCAGAATTCAGTCAGTAAAGGGGCTTTACAACTAAATGTGTGCGAGGTTTCCAGCTGCAGGATAAGCACGAGGCTGTGTCTCTGCAAATTTCCTCTCCAGAGGACTGGCCAATCTGAAGAAAAGTCCTGTGAGTTAAGGGTGTGTTATTAATTGATTCCTGTGAGAAAGAAATAGGGGGAAGACAGAGAATTAGATTCCAAAGGCATGGCTTTAGCAACTGCATTTATCCTGGGAAGTACTGAGGGCTATGCAAACCGAGGGGCTGGTAAGTCAGGATGAAGGGAATGCCTCTATGGTCCAATTCAGGGATGGCTTATTGGATGCCTTTGCTAGAGCAGCCGTTCACAAACCTTGGCATGCATCAGAATCACCTGGAGGGCTTATTAAAATGTAAATTTCTGGGCCCCACCTCAAGAGTGTCTGATTCAGTAGGTCTGGGGTGGGCTGGAGAATTTGCATTTATGACAAGTTCTCAGGTCTACAACCTACCACCCTGAATGTGCTCCATCTCACCTGATCTAACAAGTTCTCTGGTGATGCCATGCTGCTGGACTGCGAATCAGACCTTGAGAACCACCATACTATCACTGGGCACTAGAATCACCTGGAGAACTTTTGACCTTCAGAAATTTCTGATTTAGTATGTCCTATATGGGGCATAGCCATGGGTATGTTTTAATATACCCAAAGAGATTCTATTGTGCAGCGTAGAGAGAGAACACTTGCTTTACTTTGTGCCTGACCCCATGATAGACAACCCAGGAACACAGAGTGAAAAGACCTAGCGTGAGCCTTTAGGAGTTCATGATCTAGTAGGGACAATTATATGTCTGCATATGTTTATGTAAGGTAAGGAAGGTAAGGAATAGAGGGACGGAAAAGGGCAGTGTGAAACTAAGGGAAGGCAGGGAAATCCACGGATGATGACTGAGGAGGGATTTGCAAAAGTACACTGGAAGACAGAAAAGGTCTGATGTTTCCAGGTATGCACACGGGGAGGAGAGCAGCCATGATGTTGGGGTGGGTGAAATTCAGTGATCAAAGAGGGAGGGTCCAGTCCAGGAAGGGGAGAACTGAAGAATGTGTGACAACATGGTTTGTTTGGATAATGCAAGTGGTTCAATGTGGTAGATGCAGCAGGGTCATGGAAGGCAGAGACCTGGGATGAGGCTGGACAGGTTGGCAGGTTGATCTGGGCCATCTAGGGAGTCATGACAAGTCCCTGGAGATCTCCCCACACTGTCTCCAGCACTTCCACTGGGCTCCTTTCCCTGCCTCGCAGCCACAGCCTCCCCCTGAAAATCATCACAACTTTCTCAATTTTCTTGTTATTTTCCACGTAAAAGACAGATAGGAAAAAGCAATTCAGCACCTTGGTCTTGTTAGACTCACAGTAGATTTCAATCCCCTTTACTTATTTATGGACCTATTTTCCCCAAGCGCTTCTTTTCCCTGGTATATTTGTAAACACCATTTTTATTCCACTTAATCCTTTTGGCAGCATTAACTCATTCTGTACTCACTTCCCTTATCTTTCCTAGGAAAAATATTCACAGACATAGTTAAAATTCACAGGGTTGTTTTCTGTTCTCTTCCCAAACTTGTTCTGATTTGGGGTGTGAGGATGTTTCCTTGCGTGGGCCATTTTTTGCTGAAGGCAACTCACTCAGCAGCTCAAAATGTTTTCTGCTTTTTGCATCTCAGTGCCCCTGTGCTGTGCATGCCAGCCTCTTTCTCTCTCTCAAGCCTAGTATGTATTCACGTTGACCTTGGACTTGGGCACAGTGGTCGGGCAGCCTCAGGCCTCTGCACTAACAAAAGATTTCAGATCCCTGTGGCTGATCCTCATGCATCTCCCACCAGCCTCAATCCACTCATACAAATGACAGATGCTGGGCCTACCACTGTTGAATTGTGCTGTTGTAGAATGATCCAACCAGAGCCTAATCCATTCTGTCAAGCCGACTGCAAGAGGAGACTTCAGGAAGTCCAGTGATTGTAGCAGCCCAGCCAGAGGCAAGGAAGAGAAAGAGACAGCAGCAGAGGCTGTCCTCCATACCTCATCAATACCGTGAATGCTTTGCAATTTCTTGGGCCTCTTAGCATTCGGCAAGATGGGGCCTTTATTCTTCCTCCACACGGCTGGTGCAGCAGCCAGCAACAAAACGCTGAGGTTCAGTAATTGTTTAGTACAGACAGCAAGAAGAAAGAAGTGTTGGAAAGTGCCATTCTGCAGTGCATGACTTTTGATTTCCTCTTTCTCCAATTTAAGTGATAGGAGATGGTAAGCATTATTCTGGGGAAAAGGAAGTGGAAGGACTTTACCTCCATTAGAACCATCTAGAAATAAAAATCAGTGCCTTGTAAGGTAGTGAGGTTGCCATCACACCGAAAGCTCGCAGGCTGGACCCTTTTGCTTGTGGAAATGCTGTTGAGATGATTACAGTCTCCAGGGAAAGACTAGACTGGAGGAGATTACAAAATTAAAGGACTTAGCGGCTACAACCCTCACTGCAAACCCACTGCCATGTGTCCACTGAACAGTCATGAGCTTCAGTCCCCACATTTCTTCTTCTAGGGAAGACCATTCTATTTTGAAATGTCGATAAGCATTCAATGTTTTTCTGATTTGAGCTCAAATCTGCTTCTCTCTAACTTATACCTCTTATTTTCAGGTCTGTCTTTCTGGGACAAAACAGAGCAAGCATAACTTCCTTGCTACAGTTATTAGCATGTCCTCCCTTCATTTCTTGTCCATAATAAATATTCCCTGGTGCTTTACTCACTCCTGCCACATGACTGAGCCATCTCTGCTCATGCTTGCCTGAACGTTCTCCAGCTGTCACTGAACTGCCTTGACTTAAACTTTGAACTCTGAATGATCAGACCAACATGCCATACAGCAAAATTCACAGAGCCTCCAACCCCCTCCCATCCACCTTTTACTGGACATGCTGATCCTATCAACTCTGTACAAGACAACCTTAGACACAGCTCAGATGATCGCTCTTACACTACCCATGAGTTTGGCACTTGGGGCAAGTGGCAAGCAGAACACCCACATTCTCACCACTCTGCCCTGCTATTGTGGATGTTCTGGGAACCACCCAGATCCCCCTTTCAGGAACCAGGCACTCGGCACCTCCAGGTGCAGCAGTATGACTGCTGCTGAACCACACGGAGTCCCTGTCTGGGAACTGTCCTCCGTTGAAGGGAGTTGATTTGCCTCATAGAGGCCTCCTTCTCGGGGCAGTCCACGTCCACTGGCTAGCTGATGTGGGAGTCAAAGGCCCAATCCTTTGGCCTTCGTTTGAGATAACTGAAGGGCCATCCCAGCTCCAGAGCTCCCTGTGGAACTGGCTGAAGCCTTTCTTGTCATGGCCTCAGTGTTGAGCATCTCCCACTGCTCAGTCAGCTCCTCTCACTGCCTCGCAGGAGTTGCTCTGAGAACTCTCCCCAGGAAACCACCGGCATGCAAGTCCTGCCTCCAAGCTTGTACCCTGGGGAGTGGAGCCTCTACCTGTACCCACACACCTCTCCCTCCCTACAGGACTCAAGCCCAGCTTCTAAGCAGTGGTTGGAAACCAACTTCGTGCCTTCGTGTCCCATAAGTCCTCTTCCTCTCCAAATGTAGGGATTTTTACCCTCCAAATACCAGTGTGCTTTGTGAGGAGAAGTCACCTGTTCTGTGTGCACCAAAGGCCCTCTGTCACTCTCATCTGCCAGGGGTAAAATGAAGCATAGATAACATGAAAAGTCTTTTCCTATGGCAAGGAATTGTCAGTGAGGAAGCCCAAAGTTTCTTTCCCATTGACCTGTGCAGGACTCGGTCTCCACCCTCACCTCTGTGGTCTTTGAGTCCTCCCCCAGCACTGCCCCACTGCCCATGCATTGGCACTCTCCTTCCCCTCTCCCCATCTCCCCATCTCCCCTCTTCCCAGTCCTCAAGGTAATTGGAGCTTCTTCTGTTCTTTGTTCCTTCTCTTGGCTGTCACTGCACCCCTCACACTCTTTGCAACTTAAAAAAACAGGGCCAATCAAGCAAAGACTCTGGGCTAAATCAAGTGGATCCGAGTGCCTGAATGGCAGGGTTCTGCTTTCATTATTCCCCTTTGCTGTTTGTTGCTACCTGGTGGCTTCCTGGTGCCAGCTCAAAGCCAAGGAAGCGGGTCTGTGGGTGCAGATCCCTTGCTGCACCTCATTTCTCTGCCCAAAGCTCCAGTCCCAGATGCTAAAAGCCCCTCTACCTGGACAGGCATTGACCACTCCTTCCTGTCCTTCTGAAGTACAGCTATTTGAACCCTGTTCTCTAGTAAATAGGATTTTTATTTTATTTTCAAACTGTCATCTTTAGTCCCAGCTAGTTTATTGCTGCTCTCTCTCTCTCTCCACACACACACACACACACAGCCTTTTCCTCCCATCTAGGGTATTTTCTGAGGTGGCCAGCCCTGGCATTCAGGCTGAAATCCTGATACACTCAGGCAGCTGGTGAGCAGGGTGAACTGGATGACAGGCTTCCAGAGGGCACAACTGAGAACCACCTCCCTCGCCCGCCTCTGAAGCTGCTTCTCCAACCTGCTCTTTTGTCCCTAGAAGCATTGTCTCCCTTTATGGACACCTTCCAGCTTACTTCATTTTTTAGACTCATCTTCAGCCCATTTCTCTTCACAACATTTGCACTCTTTGTGGACAGAAAAACCAGGAAGATGGCAAAGCGATTGCTAGGTCTAAATAACAAATAACTGCAGAAAAGAGGTTCTGATCACTCCAGAAGTGGGAATAAGAAATCACTACTTTAAAAATGTTGTAGAGAGATAACGATTATTAACATCAAGAGAAAAGCAACCATCTTGAGCATCCAAAACATAGGTGCATTATGCCTGATTGATGTACATCTCTGCAAGGAGGTACATGTGGCTAAGGAGTACGAGGGTAGTTGGATGTAACACCTTACAGGTACAAAGGGATATGAAAAGATTATGTGGGTGTTCGTGTTTAAAGGGAAGTAAAAGTGGTTTGGAAGTCGGGGGAAGGAGATAGTTCAAAATGTCTATTTTTTACTATTCTCATATTCATTAAGCCATGAAGACATAGCAGTTCCTTTTTCTTGTCACTCAATATAGTCTCATGGTTAAGCATGTGAATCCAGGAGCCAGACAATCTGAGTTCAAAGCCTGAATTTGACAGTTATAAGCTGACAAATCTTAAGTAAATATTATCTCTGTGTCTCATTTCCTCCTATGTAGAACAACAATAATAATGATATTCACCTTACTGGATACTGATAAGAAAATAATACCCACCTTATAGAATTATTAAAAAGATGAAGATAATTAATACATGTTAAGTGCTTATGGTGACAGGCACATGTTAAGTACTATGTAAGTACCTGTCGTTATTATTCTCCTCATCATTACCTGTTGCAACTGTCTCCTAAATTATCTTCTATACTATGATCTAATCTCACTATAATCAAATGCAGTGGTTTACAACAGGAGCAACAGTGGATTTTTACCCCCCTCTTAACTAGGCAATGTCTGGGGACACTTTTAGTTGTCAAAACTGGAGGGTAGGGTGCTACATGTACACAGTTGAGGGAGTCAGGGACACTGCTAAACACCTATAATGCACAGGACAGCCTCTCACAACAAGGAATTATCAACCTCAAATGTCCATAGTGCTGGGGCTGAGAAACCCTGATCTAATGCAGGGGTCATGACACTTTTTTGGTAAGCAGCCAGACAATAAATATTTTTGGCATTGCAAGCCATACAATCTCTGTTGCAACTACATAACTCTGCTGCTGCAGCACAAAAGCAGCCATGGCCAATACATACATGAACAGGTATCACTGTGTTCCAACAGAACTTTATTTACAAAAACAGGTGACAGGTCATATTTGGCCTGAGGGCAGTAGTTAGCCAAACCCTGATCTAATGCCTCCTATGCTTTCCTGTAATACCATATTCATTATCCCCTCTCCTGCTTAAAATATACTCTATAGCTTCCCATTTCCTACTAGGTAAAATCCAAGCTTCTCGTTTGAAATTCAAAGCCTTCTGACCACTGCCTATATTTCTACCCTTACCCTCTCTGCCTCTCCTATCAGGATCCATTGCCCTGTCATTCCCACTATTCCCTGAATAAGCCATGTGCATTTCTTCTTCTCCCCTTTCACTCTGCTCATGGTAACTTCCCTATCAGGCATATCCTCCAGTTAATTCCCAGGCTCTTTCCTTCTTTTCTTTCCTTCCATCTTTCATTTCAACAGATGTGCCTAATGGCAGTGAGAGCAGTTAGGAAGATGTTATCAAATTTTAAAGGCAATGGATTGTCCTAGAGTAAGACAATAGCTTTGGGAATAGCAAGAAGCAGCTAGGTTTGAGAGACACATCTGAGATGAACAAAGAGGATTTGGTGACTAACAGGATGTGTGTGAACTCTGGAAGGTGTGAACCCTGTTCACACCAAACAGAGGGTTCACACCAAACAGAGGATTCACACCTTCCAGAGTTCACAGAGGGGAGAGTAATTTTGGAGCAGTTATGGAGAATAACCCCCAAAGTTTCTCATCTGGAAAATGGAGTGGCTATTGATACTATTAATACAGGTCAAGAATGATGGGAGTTAGAGCAGGCATCAAGGTGGGAACAGGTCTCATGCTCTATTTCGGACAAGTTAATTTGAGATACTTGCAGAAAATCCATGAACAAATATCCAAGAAGTAGTTGAAAATGGAGCCCTGAAACCAAGAAAAGAGATTAGGACTGGAGACAAAAATTTGGAAAACATAATCATAGAGATCTGGGAGGGGGGGAGGTCACCCAGGGAAAATGTGTTGTCTACTAACAGAAGGGAACAAAGGACTCTACCAAAACTCCAGGAAGAGGTAGAAATTGCAGAGGATGCTATTGGAACAACAACAACAACAACAACAACAAAACCCTTTCCTTTTAGATCCTCAAATGTTTGAACTTTGTCCAGGACAGTTTTATTATGAGAAAAGCTGAAGGCCAAGGTCTCATTTTAGGTTATTTACAAATTAATAGACATGAAGAAAAAATAAACTTTTATCCCTAGTTATAGAAACAAAGCAATTTCCAAATGAATTTCTGACTCCTTCAAAAGATCTTGGCTCTGGGTCTAAACCTACATTCTATCCAAACATAAATGTGTTTGAGAGTCTCCAACTGATGTTAATTGTACCCTTGAATATGAAGCTTGGAGGCAGCATTTATTCCTTGAAAGAAACTAAGAGATACAAATCCATTTGCCTCTCTCCACTCTTCGGAGGGATTTTGGTTTAAAGATCTTGGAAACTTTTCAGAGTTGCATTTAATAATTTTATGTATATTCATATGCCTGGCATCTGGTACCAGGTCATGGCTATAAGTACAGGGGAAAGAGAACTCACTGATGAAGGAAACCAAGATTCAGCATTAAGATGCATAGCCTACATGCAATTTAATGTTTCTACAAATATACACCTCCTGTCTATTCAGATGAGGCTAAAATGATTGATTGTAAGTATAAGGAATATTGAGCTGCAATTGTCACCCATTTGTTAAAATTGCAAGGCTTTAAACGATGGAATTAATATCAAGTATAATTTATGAACTGTTGACAATTATCCAGGTTGATACTTCGCAAATGGAGAGGTCTTAAGTAATTAATAGGCTGAAACCCAGGAGTAAAAAGGGACATTTCCCAACTTCGACTTTGCCCTAGACCTCTATAAAATTGGATTTGGGGAAGTAAAGTGGATTTGCCACTGTGTTACTCACATGTGATTATAAGTGCGATGGGGACAGAGTTCTGACAGGATGATTCATTTTGGTGTTTGGGATTTGTGTTAACTTGTGACTGACTCCAGGTTTAGGCATTCAATTTATTCTTATTTAGCAACTTTTTATCCAGCTGTCAAAGGCATTAGATCTAATCACTGCCATTTTCTTTAGAGAACGGTAACCTCTGCAAGGAGATATTTTTTCTTCTTTTCAGTGCTAGGAAAAGAGCCAATTAAGCTTCGTCCTGCAGAGGTACAATGGCCTAACGAACAAAACATAAACCTGGCAACTCCATTAAACTTTTGCATTCGTATCCCTAGAAAAACAAAATCGGGAAAAATGATGTCAGCCACTTCAGGTCTCAGAGGTTCACTTTCTTTTTCTAAATGAAGAGTATGTGGGGCCCCCTTTATTTCTTCTCCCTTCCTATAGAGCTTTATTTCTTTACTTATTCTCCCTTCCTATAGAGCTCAGAGAGAAGAGGAAGAAGAGAAGAGAAAATAAAAGAAAAGAAGGGGTTGGGCAGGGCCATGGTATTTTGCCGATAATGGACGAATAATGGCTCATTCCAGGAAGACAGAGAAAATGGGCTAAATTAGAAAACATTTCATAATGTTGAGCTTCAGTATCAAGTTGAGCCAAACTCAATCCAGCACAGCAATTTCCCACATCCCAACTGTTTCTGCTTGTGCTCAAAGCTCCAATTATCCAGCCTGAATGCTTCTTATGAGACTACTACTCTTGTCCGCCCTCCCCCTACCCCCATCTTGAGCTCTCTCTGGCTCCAAAAGGGAGTTCTGACTCTCTGTGGATTTGGGTTCCCTCCCCTCCTTCAGCTTTCTTGGACTGCCTGTCTTTTCTCCAGTGTCCTTTATTAAAAATGCTAATACTACCATTTTCGGCCTGGATTTCCAACAAATGCAGTAAAAAGGAGCATTGCTGAGGATGGGAGGGAACATGAGAGCCTGAGATGATCTGAACCAAGGAGCAGCTTTTTATCTGGCTGTCCCTCAACTGATGTTCACAGCCCAGAAAGCAGTGAAAGCACAGCAGGGGTGGGGGGTGGGAGGGGAGAAGAGGCTGGATTTTTTTTTTTTTCCTTTTAAAATTAAAACCCCTAAAAAGAGAAAATGCTGTCCTTGTAACTTTGGCAGGGACTTTTAGCTTTTGTTCTCTTTGTCAGAGTGGCAAAATTCATCTTCTATTTTGGAAGAAGAAGGAAGAAGTGCAATGGCCTGGAAACCTGGAATACAGCAGGTACTAGAGAAAGACAAGGAGGAAGATGAGGATGGGGAGAATAAGTAGAGGAAAAAGGGAAATCAAGAGTGAGTGTGAGGCAGTGGGGTCAAAAGGAAGTAAGAGGGGATAAAAAGGAAGGAAGAGGCTGGGCTGGATATAAATGAGCAGGAAGTGAAAATAATGGAATGGGTAACTAACACAGTAGAAGATGAAAGAGAAAATATGGCTATTAAAGGACTCTAAAAATTGCAAATAGGAGAAGCTACATAATTCCCCCAGTGATGGGTGTAGTCTCCCCACAGATATTTCCCAGGGTGCTTTCTCCAATCCAACTTTACATAAATCAGGCAAGGTGAAGCCTTCCACTGTCCCCATCCCTCTCACCGCCATCTAATAAATATCAACATCACATTGTCAGCCTAAACATTTCTTTCTTCTTCTTATCCCATTTCCTGGTTATATCCTCTAAACAATCTCTCTTCCCTGGTCTATGACTTTTTATCACTTTGATATTAAAGGTGATGGCCACATCTCATTTAAGTATATTTAATCCAAATTATACATTGCATGTTTGTTCTTTTCATCTCTCCCTGTAAGCCAATCCCTTTGCCCTCATAATTAGCTTTGCTGCTCTTCCCCGAAGTCCCTCATTTCTCTGTACTTCAGCTAATAAAACATCTTCAACATTTGACCATAAAAATTATAGAGTTGGCTGGGCACGGTGGCTCATCCCTGTAATCCCAGCACTTTGGGAGGCCGAGGCGGGCAGATCACCTCAGGTCGGGAGTTCAAGACCAGCCTGGCCAACATGGAGAAACCCCGTCTCTATTAAAAATACAAAAGTAGCCAGGCGTGGTGGCACATGCCTGTAATCCCAGCTACTCAGGAGGCTGAGGCAGGAGAATCGCTTGAACCTGGGAGGCGAAGGTTGCAGTGAGCTGAGATCATGCCATTGCACTCCAGCTTGGGTGACAAAAGCAAAACTCCGTCTCAAAAAAAAAAATTATAGAGCCATAATGAGTGGTTGTCCAAAGCTGGAAAGAAAGAGAATTAAAATGGAGATGAAGTGATGTAGAACCAGGAGCCAGGAGACCTGATCCCTTGATAATTCAAACACTAATTAGTTGTGTGACCAGGCTAGATTGTGAGCCGGACTGGATTACTGCTGAAGCCTGCTTTGGCTCTGACAGTCTAAGATCTAATCTTCATAACCCCGCAGTAGGGCAACAATTTGGAGGAACAGGTTTCAGAGACTGACTATCTTGGGTTCAAATCTTGGCTCCACCACTTACAAACCATTTAACTATGTAGTCATTTATTTGACCCTGTGATCCTTGGTATCCTCAGAGGTAAACTTGAGAAAATGATGTCAATCTTATTGGAGTCATTATAAAAACAGAGGTTCTCAAACTTCTTGGATGATAGTATTCAAAGTGACCCACTAATTTTCACAGCCCCCCTAGGCCAAAAGAAATATCTACTAGTTTTATGTATTAAGTAGTTAGGTCTGAACAACGTAATAAATCTTTACATCTGAAAATGTATTAGTAGACAATAGAAAAAATACAATAAGTACAAATTCAAAGTCGTTAGTATGGTATCGGACTGATATTGCCATTTTTGTTGACAATTCAAAATATCTCACAGTGCCCCTGTAAGATTGCTGCCATCCCCCAAGTCCCTCAATGCATAGTTGGGAACCATGGAAGTAAAGTGCTACCAATAGGAACATTTCCCTGGCATCCAACACAGGACCTAAATAAATAAATTGAAGTTATTTATCTGGATTCATTTACTTCTCCACAGTGTTAATTCAAGTCTGAAGGAGATGGGCGAATATTGGAGTGACCTTCTGGGTTGGATCCTGTCCTTAAGAAAAAAATATATGCCTTGAACATTGTAAAAAAACAAAAAAACAAAAAACAAACAAACAAACAAAAAACAGAGAGAGAGTTAAGAGAGAGTGGGAATTCTGCTTCTAAACTCATTAAGGACCCCCAGCTGGGCCGTTGTGTCCACTGACATGAAGAAGCAAGCTAGATGAAGATTAGAAAGCATTCTCAACTCGCTAAACTGAAATAGCAAAAGAAGCTCTTGTCTCCCTTCCTTTCTTTCCAAAAAGACTTGGCATCTCTTTTAAGATGATTTTTGTTGCAAAATCTCTCATTAGCTATTACTTGGTGGAGAATGCAGGAGTAGACAGAGACTCAAAAGGGCAAGAAAAACTCATTACTCTTCCCTCTCAGAAAGTGACTCCAGTGGACCTATCAATCATCTGGCACTATTTGGTCATTGATTCTATCATTGATTTAGTGTTTATTGAACAGTGCTGTGGGTTGAATTGTCGCCCCTTGAAACCCCACCCAAATTCCTATGTCGAAGACCCAAATCCCCATGTGACTCTATAGGAGCTACGGCCTTTAAAAATGTCATTATGGATAATCAGGTTATAAGAGCAGAGCTCTAATCCAATAGGATTGGCTTTGTTATGAGAAGAGGAACAGACAATGCCAGAGCTCCCTCTCTGCCATGTAAGAACCTGGCAAGAAGGCTGCCATCTGCAAACCAGGACGAGAACCCTCAAAAGAACCCAGCAGTGCTAGTGCCCTGATCTTGACTTCCTGCCTCCAAAGCTGTGAGAACATAATGTCTGTTGTTTAAGCCACTCAGTCTATGGTATTTTGTTATGGGCAGGCTGAGCTGACGACTACAAACACCTACCGTATGACTTAGAGAGTAAGGTATCACAAACACAAAGCCAGAGAAGGCATAGTCCATATCCTTAAGGAGTTTACAGTCCAGTGGGAAAACAGACAGAACACCAATGGTTATACTGTCTTGAGTTTTCTTATTTGTCTATATGTGGGTGCTATGGAACTCCAGGGAGAATCTTTTAAATTGTGACAGCAAAAACAAGGAGCAGAACAGAAGCAAGTGTTCTGGGAAGGCTTTCTAGAATAGGATTTAGATCAAATGGGAGCAGGAAGACATTTATCCTTAATCCCCCAACTCCCTTACCTCTACAAATCTAGTATCTCTCCCAAGAACAACCTCCTTTGAGAAAAACACCTGCTATAAAGTCTAGCTGCATTCATCTCACTAATACACACTTAAGTCACCTAATCGATGTCAGTGGAGACTCTATTAGCTTGTCGTTTTGCCATTGAGATAGCCATTGTCCCATCTGCATTAGTACTCTGGTAATCTATGGGGTCATTTCAGGACTCTTCTATTTTCTTCTACTATGTATACCTAAATCTCTCTTTAGGATGCTCCCTTCTCATTCATTTATTCATTCCAACTGATGCATTCATTCACTCATTCATTCAGTAGACATTCACAGTCAGCTTTCAACTTTCTTATATTTGACTCTCTGGTAGCCTATACTGCACTTTATACATTGATCTATGCCAAAAGTGAATTTTCATTATAGTTCCAATGGAGATTCCTCGCTTCCTCAATTGAGGTTGATCCATATCAGAGACTCATTTGGATGTGAGAACTGTGTGTGTACGTGTGTGTGTGAAGGTGGTGAAAAGCCTTGGCTTCGTTCATTCCGACATCATGGAGGTACTTGAAAGTTTTCACCCCTGCCCTCCCGCCACCCACCAATGAGAACTAAGAGATTGGAAAGAAAATAGCAGGTAAATTCCTCTCCTTTCCTGACTGACCTTCACTTTCTATGGACTGTTTAGTGGTAAAAGTTGCTATAAGGCCTGTTTATAGTACATCCTGTGGATCTCATAGCTTGTAAAGCTAAGGTCAGCTTCCTAATGCAACACCTTGCATTTACTTTTCTTCTTTCCTGTCTCAATTATCTTTTCCCCTCACTCTTGCTGACTTGGAATTATACTTTTTTTTTTTTTTTTTTTTTGAGCTGTTTCCCAGGCTGGAGTGCAGTGGCATGATCTCGGCTCACTGTAACCTCGCTGGGCTCAAGAGATTCTCCTGCCTCAGCCTCCCAAGTAGCTGGAACTACAGGCATGTGCAACCACATTGGCTAATTTCAGCATTTTTGATGGAGGTGGGGTTTCATCATGTTGGCCAGGCTGGTCTTGAACTCCTGACCTCAAGTGATTCGCCCGCCTTGGCCTCCCAAAGTGCTGGGATTACAGGTGTGAGCCACCCGCCCTGTCAAGGATTTTACCTTCTTATAAATCATTAGCTATAACCTTTGTTTCTAGGGTACTTCAGCTAAAACAGCCTTTGTGCTTCAATTTCTTCACCTATGAAATGGAGACGGATATTGATAGTACCTATTCATAAGGTTGTAGTGAAGATTAAATGGGTTAATACTAGATGCTTTGAACAGTGTGTAGCATGTAATAAACCCTAAATGATTGTTGGCTATTATTACTCATCTTTTTTTCTAGGTGCCTAACACAATCCCTGAGACATAGAAAGTCATCAGTAAATGTTTATTAAATGAATAAATGATGGATGTATTCTACTATAGTCGTAGGTGAAACACAGATGATTTACCTCAGTAAAGAACACCATGCCAAATATTAAATATAAAAATCTGACTTATCTTTTGTGGATTGAGAGACATAAGCACTGGGGAATGCACTGAGACAGTCAAGCAGAGATGTGATAGAACTTGCACACATAACCTTATATGCAACCATTCACCGATTCATTCAATGAACATTTATTCAGTGCTTAATAATGAATGTGACAGGAAATGCCATAGGGTTACAAAGATAAGTAAGACGCAGCCCTGAACTTGCAGCTTGGGATAGTAGGGGCAGGGGCAGACCAGTGAACAGATGATTATAGTTATCAGATCATTATAATCACAGTTTGAAAACAATGGCAGAGATACGCAAGGATGTCACAGGATCACAGAAGAGGGCCACTTTATTAAAACTTGATAGCATCAGATGGGTATCTCAGATGAGACTATCTGGATGCAGATTTTAACAGTAAGTAGAAAGTAACCAGATAAGCTTGGGATGGCAGAGGGAGCAAAGTAGGAAAAGCCATTCTAGGCACAGCACACTCATGAGCAAATGCACTGAAATGTAGGATAGCATGGCACACACAAGGGCTCTGCAAGAGATTCAATGTCATTGAAACAAAAAATTTCAGGCAGGGAGGGATTGAAGATGGGGCTGAGAGGGTTGGCAGGAACCAGATCAGGAAGCACTTGTAGTTTACCTTAGGAAGCTCCAAATTTATTTTCTGTAGGGCCATATGGGTCATTGGTGGATTAGGGGCAGAGGGTAAAATGGACATACATTTTAGATAGATCTTTTGGTGGCTAGAGAGGAAGGACTTGGGGATAAATCGGGGGCAGGAAGCCAGATGAGAAGACCATCATGGTGGTAAAAGGGAGAGATCGCCAGCCCGAGAGCAGTGGTGATGGCAGGTGAGTCTGTATACATGTGTAAGGGCAAATATTGCAGCGATGAAGAGGAGATGCTCCATGCTGGACCCTGGCAAGGGTCCCTGAGATCTGGACTCAATACTCTCCCCCAACTTAAGAATTCCATAATGGAGCTCCACCAACTGGTCTTCCAAAAATAGAACAGGTTAGCTTAGTCTGGTCCTTGGACTTCAGTGCTGATATCAAAAGCCTAGGTTCATGCAGCAATTTAAAATCTGGGTCTAAGTAATGGCTTTGTTAAAAATTATTTCATTCACAATAGGCACAGAGCTTCAAAGGGACCAAGAAACTGAAAGTCAGAAAAAAAGGAGGCTCCCCAGTTCCCCAGGTAAATGGCAAGTAAGAGACAAAGCCATATAACCTCTCTCTCTCTCTCTCTCTCTCTCTCTCTCTCTGTCTCTCTCTCACACACATACACACACACACACACACACACACACACACAGAGAGAGAGAGAGAGAGAGAGAGAGATTTCTAACTTTACAGCAGATTCCTCACAGTAATTATCAAGTATATTCTCAGTATCCAGATCTTCCCAGGCAGTTTCTTTCCCTTCCCAACCCCCATCCCATGGCGCCTTAGATTACCAGCTGGAACCTCACTATGCCCTACATTCTGTACTGCTGGCCCTAGGAAGTTTAATTGCTAAATTGGTTGAAGACTGAAAGAATGGGGAGAGGTTTTGCGATAGCATCACCAGCCCTCTCTCTGGGCTTCAGTTCAAAGGAATTGCAGTTCAGGGCTAGAGGAGAGAACAGCAGACTTAATACACGTGTAGGCTCCCCTCTCCCCGCATCTGCAATCCTTTGGTGCACAAGGGCACAGCAGGGGTTGCTGGGAAACAGAGTCTTTGATGATGTGCTCTCCCTGCTGTGAAGACTAATGACTTCAAAGAGGGCATCCTGCCACGCTAGGGGCTTCCATGGAAAATCTGACTGCAGCGTAATTAGACAAGAGGCTGGAGTTCAGGTTAGTGTGTCCAACAACACCCTCCCCTGCCCCCTGGCAAATGCAATTTGGGGAAGGAAGACACAAAGCTTTTGAAGAGCAGAAGTGTGTCTTTGATGCAGGCAGAGAAAAGGAGAAAAGTTAAAACCAAACCAATTCAAACAAAAAACAGCCTGCCCAGGGACTGGTGGCCAGTGGTCAGCTGAAAGGTTTTAAATAATACATGCAGGACTTCCCTCCTGAAAACCATCTCCCTGACAGGGGTTACAACACATGATGCCGAATTTCTTGATTCTTACAGGAAGAATCATCTGATCCCATTGCCACCTGGTATTACCAAGCACCCTCCACAAGCCAGGCACTCTCACTTTCCACAATTCTTTCGTTTACTCCTCACTTCAATCCAATGAAGCAGGCACTATTGTGATCCCTAGTTCACAGGGGAGGATGTTAAGGCACAGAGAAATTTGGTAATTTGTCCCCAGCGAAGCGAGTAGTTAGTAAGTGGTACAGCCAGGATTTGGTACCAGGTGGTCTTAGAGTTTTAAAACTTATGTTCTGCTGGCTTGGTTCCCTTCAGATTCAGGCTTCTCATCTCTAAAATGGAAAAGACCCTAGAGGACTATGGTGAGGATCAAACAGGGTGTCTGACACAGAGGATATCCTCAGAGGAGGTGATGTGTTGTGAGTGACAGCAACACATTCCCTCGTTCTTGTCCCTAATGTAAACAGTCACCTTCCCTGTAAGTCCATTTCTCATGACACTAGAAATCTCACCAGTAGCAATTATTCTATTTTTATTGAGCACCTACTATATGTACTTGAGAATGAGACCCAAAAATAAGCCCTTGTTCCAAAGTCTTATGGTCTAGCACAAGTCAAGACAAGGGATAGAAATAAGACAAGGCACACTGGGGCGATTGCCACAAGAGACAGTCACAGGCCTGAGGCACCCCAAGGAGGAAGAGAGGGCTTCCAACTGGGGAGTTGGAAAAGGCTTTATGGTGGAGCAGGTATTTGGGCTGGGCCTTGGAGAATGAACAGAATTAACCAGGTAGGGTATTAAAGGGAAGGAACTGGAGGGAAATAAATGACCTGAGCAAAAGTGGGGAGGGGGTAAAGTAAAAGGCAAGTGTGATCAAGAACAAGCAGTTCAATCGGGCTTAGAAACAAATGCTGGGTCTGCCTTGCTAGGAGTCTTAAGTGCCAGAAGGAATCTATCCTAAGAGCTCACATGGTCGCCATATTTGTCTTCATATATCACACTGAGAGCCAGGATTTGGAGTCAGACTGTTAGGGTCACTCTATCTCCTTCTATTCCTACTGTGTCCTCTCAAGCCAGTTATTGCACCCCTCTGTATCACAGCTTCCTCATCTGTAAAATGTGAGAAGAAAATAATATGAATACTCATAAAACATTTACAAATAATGCTTGTCACATGGGAAGCACTCAATAAATATTACCTAGTATTATGTAAATGAGGCTACAAATTTAAAGCACCCAGAAGAGTGTCTGACTCATGAAAGCTTATGGTATATTCATCTCCCTCCCTCTCTTATACAGACCATGAGGCACCTCAAATATTTTTCCAAATGGACTTCACTGATACCTGGGGTATCATTCCTCTGGGGTAAGCTCTACTTCTCTACAGGCTTCTTTCCAAGGGCAAAAGCTCCTGGGACCTGGGCGGGGAGGTGGCGGTGGGGAGTTCATTAAGTGACTGACGGTGGAGAGAAGATGATTACACAACCTCTCAAAGAAGAAAAATCAGAACACCAGGTGGAGGGCAATCCTGGAGTGGGAACTTCACCCACCCAACCGCTGTGCACACAGCCAGCTCAGCTATCTGACTCACATTACCCCGCATTTCAAAGGAGGATGTGAGAGGGAGAGCAAGACATAAAATGGGGGCCTCTTGTCACCCACAAATCTGCTTATCCATAGAGTTTACTGCCTTCCGTGCCAGGCAGCACCGTGAGGGTTTTAGTGCATGGACTCCAGTCAGAATGCCTAGGCTTGAATCCCAAATGATGCCACTTTCTATGCGTGTAACCTTTGGGCAAGGTACCAAACTTCCTTGTGCCTTAGTTTCCTATCTATAAAGAGGGGATAGCCTCACATAGTTGTGGTTAGATCAAAAATATATAGAACTCTTAGAAGTATGCTAGGCACAGAATAAACTGACAGTAAATTATTACCTATTATTATTATCTTCACCTTGACTTATCAAATAAAAAACCATTGAGGGTCCCGGCATCAGAACTCCTTTTAAAGCAAGACTCTAAATGACACAAAACTACATAGCTTAGAGAAAGACAAGGCCTAAGACACACATGGAGACTGCGAAGGCAAAATCTCAACAGCTTTGCATTATCCAGGGAAAGAGGATGGATCAATCCTTTAAAAAAAATAAAGAATCCAAAGATGTCTAGGAGCTACAATTGATTCACTAACGAGACAAAATCCCAAGCTAGGGGCATAGCCATTGATGGAGACTTCTCAAGGTTGGCACTGACGTCATCTTTGAGTTTTAGAAAAGCACGCACTCACTGGTTTAGAAAATGTATTAAATGCCTCTTCTGGTCCAGACAGGGTGAAATCTTTGAGATGGACTAGATGGAAATATGCTCAATGATCATCAGTATATTTGATGATTTCATGTGGAACTGAACAAGCACAGCCAAGAAGTTTTGAATAAAGGGTTTAGTTCAATCTTCAGGAGGATCTCTAAGTGAAGCAGGGCTTGAACTTGCTTTCTTTAACAATTTTGTCAGTGACTTCGAGAAGGTGACTAAAGGTGATACGGTTTGGCTGTGTCCCCACCCAAGTCTCATCTTGTAGTTCCCAAAATACACACATGTCATTATGGGGAGGGACCCAGTGGGAGGTAATTGAATCATGGGAGCAGTTTCTCCATATTGTTCTCGTGATAGTGAGTGGGTTCTCACAAGATCTGATGGTTTTATAAGTGTCTGGCATTTCCCCTGCTGGCACTTATTCTCTCTCCTGCCTCCGTGAAGAGGTGCCTTCCACCATGTTTGTAAGATTCCTGAGGCCTCCCAGCCATGTGGAACTCTGAGTCAATTAAGCCTCTTTTTGTATAAATTACCCATTCTCAGGTATCTCTTCACAGCAGCAAGAGAATGGACTAATATGAATGTATGTTAATTAAAATGGCAAATTACATAAAGAAGAAGGGATAGCTAATACATGAGATAACAAAGTCAAGATTCAAAGAATTTCAATGGGATAAAGCTAATATTTAATATGATTTTATATAAGATCTATACCAAGGTTAAGAAAACAATTGACTTCAGTCTTGAATACACTTTGCCTTTCTGACAACAGTTTCTGCGGAAAAGATCTTTAGTTGACCACAAACTTACTATAAGAAAACACCATGACTTTTCTCTTAAAGGTCCTAGCACAAGCTTAGCTTAGAATTCACTAATAGAAAATACAAGGAAAGAAACAGCCATGCCATATTTTACACAGTGATTTGAACAGTCCTGGGCAACACAGTCTAAAAGGCATAATGACAAACTAGGGACATGCAAAAGACAGCTAGTAGGATCTTTAAGAGACTCATAATACTTACAATCTAAAGAAAAGTTGAAGGAACAAGCTCTATTTATAAGAGAAGGGCCAATAGAGACATCATCCTATACACAATTATCTGAGACATTAGCACGTAGCCAGCCTGTATATAGTGGTCCTATTTGTTCACAGGTATCTATCCCACACTTTACAGTAGATGAGTATATTTTTCTAATGCACACAAAGGTACTATATATGCCAGTGGTCCTGAGCGTAGAAGTAGGAAATCAACATATTCTTTATTGCTCCAAAGGATGGAGCTGACCAAACAAATGGAAGTTACAGGAAAACATATTTTTGCTCAGTCTAAAGAACTATCTAAGAATCTGCATTATAACGATGGAATGAGTTGCCTCTTCAAAATAATGTAGCCCACATTACCAAGAGTGTTCAAGCAGTAGTTGGGCAGTCATCTGATGAAATGGCCATAGGAGGGATTTCTACACTGGGTGGCAGATTGGATATTATGACCTTGAGGTGGGTTTCCACCTCTGTGTGTCTGGAATTGTCAGCGATTCAGCTGGTATTCCTACTCTTACTTCCTGAAATTAGGGAAGTGATTCACCACTCCATGAGAGAATCTAAAGATCCAATTAGGTTCAGAAAACAGAGGTCTGTCTATGATCTGCCCAAACAGCCCCCAGGCTTGGTAATACTGGAAAGGTGGTAGCTACTATTATTCTTAGGTATTGCTTATGAAAGACCATGGGAAGAGGGACACATTTTTTGTTGTTGTTGTTCTTTAGCAAGTACTTCTGGAACATCCACTATTTTCCAGGCAGTGTACTAAGGTATAACAATACAATTTTACATAAGAGACATTGTTTCTGCCTTCATGGAATTTATGTTCTAGAGGTAGGTTACTCTAAACTCAACTGCCAAATTGACATGAAGGTTGACATTTGGTGAAAGTTCAAAGAAGATAAATGAGGCTGTGACCAACGCAAAGCATCATCAGTGTGAAGAGGCCATCACTTATTGAGTACCTACATACTTCATGTAATATTATTGAGTGCAAGTCATCTTATTTAGGTTTTTAAAATAATCTTTATAACAATTCTATGAAGTGGATACTATTATTCTCATTATTCTCATTTTTAAGAAATAAGACTCATAAAGGTTATGAGGTTAGCCAAAAACACAAGGCTTTTAAGAAGACGAAATGAGATTTGAATCCAAGTCCATCTGATTCCATGGTTGTGTTCTTCCCATTATGTTCTGCTGCCTCTCTTAAAGATACAAATGTGAGCAGGTGAATGTTAATCCTCTTAGAAGTGAGGTGTACATAATCTCTTGAATAGGATGAAATAGGTGGTTACTCCCACACCTGCAGGGCAGAATGTAGTGGGTTCTATAACACCAGCATGCAAAGTACAATGGTTCACAATGGCATTGATGTTAATTCAACTCCTCATAGGTTTTTCCTAGTGTGGAATATGTCTCCACTTGTGACCATCCAACAATGGTGAGCACTTACTCCTTTCAAAGTCAGCCTTCTTATGTGGTTATACACTAGGGAGTCTCTAAGCATGGAAGACCATGCTTAGAACTGTGGTCTGGACAGCCCCATGAGAGACTTTCACCTATAGTGCTAATTGAGTTAATGCAATCTTAGGGCTTTGAACAACTATTTACAGCCTCACAGAAGTCTAGGGACCCTCTGACATCCAAGAGTCTTAAATCTAAAGGCCAACCCCAATTGGCAAGTCTGGTGTTGCCTATGTTTCTTCAAAATAACAATGCTAGTCTCAGTGTAGAAAACCACACAGAAAGGTTAACAAACCTGTTGAGAAGGGCCATAAAGGAAGGAAAAAGTGACCCCAATTGTTGAACTTCATTGTGGTTTAATGAAAAAAGCCTAGATGTTGGCATCAGACAGTTCTGTTCACTAACTGTGATTCTGGTCAAGGTACTACCAACCCTTAAACAATAAAATGTGCCTCTCTCTCTCTCTCTCTCTCTATATATA
>NW_012102321.1:3432675-3435212 GCF_000951045.1 Mandrillus leucophaeus
TCCATTATGGATAAGACTTTTGCCATATTGATAAAAAAAAAAAAAAAAAAAAAAAAGGAAAAAAGAAAAGAAAAAAAGAAAAGAAAGGAAAACTCATGCCAACATCATACTGAAAAGGGAAAAGTTGAAAGCATTATGCCTAAGAACTGGAACAAGACAAGTATTCCCACTTTCCTCACTTCTATTCAACATAGTATGAGAAGTCCTAGCCAGGGCAATCTGGCAAGACAAAGAAAAAAAGAGCATCCAAATTAATTGGAAAAGAAGAAGTCAAGCCCTCTCTGTTTGATGATGATATTATCTTATTACCTAGAAAACCCTAAAATTTCCTCCAAGAGTCCTAGATCTGATAAATGAATTCAGTAAAGTCTAGGTTACACAATCAACGTATACAAATTATTGGCACTGCTATAAACCAACAATGACCCAGCTGAGAATAAAATCAAGAACTTAATCTCTTTTACAATAGCTACAAAAAAAAACAAAAAAACAAAAAAACAAAAAAAAAAAACCACCTAGGAAAATACTTAACCAAGGAGGTGAAAGATCTCTACAGGGAGAACTCTATAAAACACTGCTGAAAGAAATCAGACATGACACAAGCAAATGGGAACACCCACTATGAGCATCAATTGGAAGAACCAATATCATGAAAATGACCACACTGCCCAAAGTAACCTACAGATTCAATGAAATTCCTACCAAAATATCAAGACCTTTTTTCACAGTTAGAAAAAACAATTCTAAAATTCATATGGAACAGCAGCAACAACAACAACAAAAGCCCGAATAGCCAAAGCAGTCCTAAGTAAAAATAACAAATCCTGATGCATCATATTACCTGATCTCAAATTATACAAGACTATCACAACCAAAGTAGCATGGTACTGGTATAAAAGCTGTCTCTTATACACATCTAGATGTGTAATAAGAGACAGCTGTGATTCTGGTCAAGGTACTACCAACCCTTAAACAATAAAATGTGCCTCTCTCTCTCTCTCTCTCTCTATATATATACACACACACACACACACACACACACACACATAATGAGAAAGGCACATTATATATATATATATATACACACACACACACAAAATATATATACACACACACATATGAACAAATCAAGAGACAGAACAATACAATGTTATTTTGTTAACAAAAGTATTATATCTAAACAAATAAAACAAAAAGTCAGTATGAACACTCTCTAGGGAATGGTACTTTGGGTGGCTTGGATTTTCTTCTTTTTGCTGTTTTGTTTGTTTCTAGATTTTTTATCAATCACATGCATTCCTTTTGTAAAAAAAATAGATAAAGTAGAAAATAAGATATGCAATGGTAAAATGTTTGCTCTTTATTTTTGAAATTACATAAAGTTTAAAACTTAGGAAAAATGGTTATAGTATGTGTGTTTGAACAAGAATCCATTGAACTGGCATAGAAAGAATAAACCTTAATATTATTTTTACTAGCATTGTTTTCACAGAAATTGTAGGTGAAATAAACATAATTAATTACTCACCTCTTTTCAAATATCCAGTTTGACCTCTATGCACACAAACTAGAAAATCTAAAGGAAATAGATTCCCAAAGACATACAACTCCTTTAGCTTGAATCAAGAAGGAATAGAAACCCTGAACAGACCAATAATAAGCAGTGAGATTAATTGGTAAAAAAAAAAAAAAAAAAAAAAAAAAAAAAATGGCCAAAGCAAACAAACAAACAAAAAAGCTCAGGGGCAGATGCAAATACATTCACAGCCAAATTCTACCAAATATGCAAAGTAGCATTGGTACCAATTCTACTGAAACTATTCCAAAAGACTGAGAAGGAGAGACTCCTCTCTAACTCATTCTATGAAGCCAGTATCACCTTGATGCCAGAGCCAGGAAGGGACATAACACACACAAAAAAAACTGCAGATCAATCCTTACTGAATATAGATGCAAAAACCCCAGTGAAATACTAGCAAACCAAATCCAACAGCACATTAAAAAAAAAATCACCATGGTCGAGTGAGTTTCATCCTAGGGATGCAGAAATGGGTCAACATATACAAGTCAATAAACGTGAATCATCCCATAAACAGCATTTAAAAACAAAAGCCATATGAGCATCACAATAGATGCAGAAAAAAATTTGATAAAATTCAGCAACTCTTTATGATAAAAACTCTGAAGAAAATAGGCATGGAAGAAACATACCTCAAAATAATAAAAGCCATATATGAAAACCCACAGCCAGGCTGGGTGCGGTGGCTCACGCCTGTAATCCCAGCACCTTGGGAGGCCGAGGTGGGCAGATCACCTGAAGTCAGAAGTTCGAGACCAGCCTGACCAACATGGTGAAACCCTGTCTCTACTAAAAATGCAAAACATTAGCCGCGTGTGGTGGCAGGCACCTGTAATCCCAGCTACTCTGGAGGCTGAGGCAGGAAAATTGCTTGAACTTGGGAGGCAGAGGTTGCAGTGAGCCGAGATCACCCCACTGCACTCCAGCCTGGGCAGCAAGAGTGAGACTCCATCTCAAA
>NW_012102321.1:3436124-3446618 GCF_000951045.1 Mandrillus leucophaeus
ATGATCTTTGACAAAACATACAAAAACAAAAATCGAGGAAAGGACACCCTATTCAATAAATGGTGCTGGGAAAGCTGAATAGTCACATGCAGAAGAATTAAATGGGATCCCTATCCCTCACCATACATAAAAATTAACTTAAGATGGATGAAAGACTTAAATCTAAGATCTGAAGCCATGAAAATTCTAGCAGAAAACCTAGGGAAAACCCTCTGGACATTGGCCTAGACAAAGAATTTATGACTAAGACCCCAAAAGTAAATGCAACAAAACCAAAAACAAATCAATGGTACTTAACTAAACTAAAAAGCTTCTGCACAGCAAAAGAAACAACCATTTTATTTCATAATCAAGAGTAAACAGGCAACTTACAGAATGGGAGAAAATATTTGCAAAATATGCATCTGCAAAGGACTAATATCCAAAATCTACAAGGAACTCAAATAAATCCGCAAGAAAAAAAATCCCATTAAAAACTAGGCAAAGGACATGATTGACATATCTAAAAAAAAATGACCAAACAAACATGAAAAAATGTTCAACAGTATTAATCATCAGGGAAATGTAAATTAAAACTACAATGAGATACCACTTTACCCCAACCAGAATGGCCATTATTAAAAAGTCAGAAAACAACAGATGTTGGCATGCATGTGGTGAAAAAGGAATGCTTATACACTGCTAGTGGGAATGTAAATTATAACAACCTCTATGGAAAGCAGCATGGAAATTTACCAAAGAATTAAAAGTAGACCTACCATTTGATGCAGCAATCCCACTATTGGGTATGTATCCAAAGGAAAAGTAGTCACTATATCAAAAAAACACCTGCATGTATATGTTTATCACAGCACAATTCACAATTGCAAAGACATGGAATTAATCTAAGTGCTCATCAACTGATGAATGAATAAAGAAAATGTTATATATATAAAATATATATTCATACATATATGTAATGTGTGTACACATATATATAAAACGTGTGTGTGTATATAGTAGTGTTCCATGGTGTGTGTGTGTGTGTGTGTGTGTGTGTATGTGTGTGTGTATGTGATGGGATTACAGGCGCCTGCCACCATGGCACCCGCCACCATGCCCAGCTAATTTTCTGTATTTTTAGCAGAAAGATGGGGTGTCACCATGTTGACCAGGCTGGTCTCGAACTCCTGACGTCAGGTGATCCACTCACCTCAGCCTCCCAAAGTGCTGGGATTACAAGCGTGAGTCACCGTGCCCTGCCTAATGACAGCAATTAATTAGCATTATGTGAGGGATTACTCCAAGCATTCAGTGACATTGAAGTTGTAATGCATTAAATATGGTGTTGAACGTGCAGGATGCTAGATGGTGTTCCTACAACTTCTTCTTATACACAGACTTACAGAGATGATTATATTAAAGGAGTTTGACCTGAATGCTAGGCCCTGGGCTGCTGTCTTCTTTCCTCTAAAAATAGTTTGAAATTGAAGGTTTTAAATTAGTCATTAAGAATAACATACTCAAGGAAAAAGTTTTGAGAAAAATAATATATCACAAAGATACTTTTAATGCTTATTTCTTTATATGTCACCCTATTTTGTGATTATAAAATCATACATGCTCATTGTTAAATTATGAGAGAGAACAAAAATATATACAGAATCGAGGTGGGGGGTAGTAAAAAGCAAGCATTTGATGCATGGAAAAAAAAATTGGGGAGAAACACGCCAAAATGGTAATGGCAGTTTTCTCTACACATGGGATAATGAATGTATTTTTTTCTATTGACTTAAAAAAAATAAAAATAAATAGCCAAAATCTCCAAAGCCAGGAAAAATAACAGCACTCTCAAACCTAGTATTTTTATACTGAAACCCAAGGAAGGTGAGTCTAGGGAGCATTCCTAGCGGAATGCCCATGCATGCAGTAGAATATATAAATGCAGGACACTATCTGGAAAGCATAGGCAAGACATAAAACATTCATTTCTATAAAATTGAAACAATTTATCTTCCATTCTTGAGCAGATGGGAGGGTAAATTGAGGTTGATTTTTTTTCACCCTGGTGGACATGTTGGAGGAAATATGAGTGTTCCTGCCTCTGGCACTGTTTAAAATAAGTCTCTTGGTACCGTGACTGGACTAGTCAGAGACAACGGCGTGACACAGCCTCCCCACTCCTCTGGGGGTAGGCAGCACACTGTAGGTGGACTCTTGTCGCCACGGGGAGGGGATGGGATGAAGATGGATCCCTCAGTCTTGGGGAAGTGGGATGCAGGGAAGCAGGCTGTCAACCATAGACTGTCCACCTCCCATCTACAGCTGATCCCTGACTTTCAGAGTATTATATGCTCTTCACATTGCTCTCTCTTTTAAATCTTTATTTAGCCAACTGACTTGTCTCCAATACCCAGAGGTTACTATGAAGCTTGACTACCAGCTATGTGACCTTGGAAAAGTTACTTCACTTCTCTGGCTCCCTATTTCCCAATTAATAAAATGTGCCGGGGGCAGTGGCTCACGTTGGTAATCCTAGCACTTCGGGAGGCTGAGGCGGGAGGATCACCTGAGGTCGGGTGTTTGAGACCAGCCTGACCAACATGGAGAAACCCTGTCTCTACTAAAAATACAAAATGAGCCGGGCTTGGTGGCGCATGCCTGTAATCTCAGCTACTCAAGAGGCTGAGGCAGGAGAACCCCTTGAACCTGGGAGGTGGAGGTTGCGGTGAGCCAAGATCACACCATTGCTCTCCAGCCTGGGCAACAAGAGTGAAATTCCATCTCAAAAAACAACAATAATAATAATAAAATGCAAAGATCTTTAAAACTGCACTTAGTCACTCGTCTACAAGCTCATTCTTATTTTCATCGGAAAAAGTTAATTCACTGATAAAAGGATGCCTTCTTGAGGTGTCTGGAGACTCCATGTCTTGCTTAAGAAGTGTTCTTATGTCTGGCTGTGCTTCAGAAACATCTGGGGGAGCTTGTCAAATGCAGGGATTCTGGGCTCTCTCCCAGACTTGTGAAATTTAAATCTCTGGGGGTAGACATCTGAAATCAGATGATACTTAGGTAACTGCTCCATGAATCGGCATGCAGGAGTCACTCATTACGGCACATTTTGTTCTTGTATCATCCTGAGTAACCAAGAAGGTTACAATTGCCTCTAAGAGGGGAGCAAAGGGCGTCACTCAAAATGACCACAGATTCAGCACTAGCTCATCAAGGGCCTTTGTGTAAATCAGAAAAAAGTACCCATCTGGACAGATGCGCCCTTTGTCTCAGAGTTGGCTTGTTTTAGCAAGCATGGGTTGGGTTTTAGCCCTCCGTTGCTGGAGAGATGTCCTCTTAGCCTGATGTCCTCTACAAAGAACAGTGTATCACTGTATTCAGCTGACTGACCACAAAGGTTTTGTGAAAAATCGGTCAAGTTAAATATGTTTTCACTTGAGAAAATCCCTGAGAAGGAGGTGCAGAGTTTCCCAAGCCAACTGGAGGGGACGATTCTGTTAAGTCTGTCTGTGGAGGAAATCCTGGTAGGTGGAGATTTACTTTCAAGCACTCAGTTCCTGCCTGAGGTTTTTTTTTTTTTTCCTTTTAAGGGATGATGTTTCTGCTAGAATCAGGTTTCAGCAGGCCATCTCTAGAGAGAAGAAACAGAACTTTAGGTTAAATTCCAAGAGCCCCTTTGGTCTGTTGGACACAGAAAAATGTAAGATTCCTAGGGGAAGAGGAGAAGATAAAGGTAAAACAGAGAGAAAGAGGGGAAGAGAGAGAGAGAGAGAGGAGGGTAACAGAGAGCAAGAGAGAGTGGGGAGAGAGGAAGAGTGAGAGGGAGAGGATGAGAGAGAGGCAGAGGAAGAGAGAGAGGGAGAGGAAGAGCAAAAGAGGGAGGAAGAGAGATAAGAAGGAGGAGGAGGAGAAGAAGGAGGAGGAGGTGGAGGAAGAGGAGAAGGAGGAGGAGGAGGAATAAAATAAATTGCTAAATGAATATGCTGGAAATCCTTATTAGCAATAAGTGATAATGATGAGAGAGGAGGAAGAATTAAAAGAGAGCTAATGGGAAGATAATCCCATTTGTAGATGGCAAGGCAATGACAGAAGCTGGGCACAGACAATGAAGTCTGGACTGGAGGGCAGGAAAGGAGGGCACCCAGAGATAAAGAAGCAGCCACAGTCTGGCCAGCAAATCTTGTTTGAGGGGTGGGATGAAGGTGAACGGGACAGCAGTGACCTGGAAACCAGCAAAGGGGTGGGGGAAGTAACAATCAGATGATGAGCTAGAAATAGGCAAAGAGTCAGAAATTTCCTATGTCACAGCAGACTGTCTGACCCCACCTGAGTCACTTTGGAAAAGACTTTGGGCTGGTCAAAGAAACAAGACATGGCCCAAGACTTGGGCTTGGAATCAGAGCTACAGCTCAACAAGCCAGTCGCTGCCCTAAGATGGTCTAAGCATTTACACTTTGATGACAGCTGAGAGGAGGTTCTTGCTCAGTTTTAGGTGGACAGGAGAAGTCAGGATTGATTTTGGATCTTTTTGAATAATTAGTGAAGGTTGGCCTCACCTCAGTTCTAGAACTCAGAGGCAAAGGTATCCTCTCTACCAGATATGGCCTTTGCCCTGTTAGTGGTCTCTAAGGAACTGTTAAGAATGACATCCTTCAGGCAGGACAAAATAAAATCACCTCCTGTCAAGGACATGTTTTGAGCAAGACAGAGGAGCTGAGGCCAGTCATGATGACACAGTCCTCATTCTTGGCTTCAAGTGGGAACTGGCTCCTATGGTTTGGGACATTTGCTCCTTATAAAGATATAGAATCCCTAAGCAGTCACTCCTGAGTGGGTGAGAAGTAGGAAGAAGCTGCAGAAATAGAAGGGGAGACAGTATGCACCTGGGACAATGGGAATGACATATTAAGGCAGCGTGGGCCATGTATGAGTGAGTGAATGTGTGTGTGCCTGTGTGCACCTACCTGGCATGTCATGGTAAGTGCACTGCCTCCAGAGCAGGCAGTATAAGGAAGAAGTACTCTGATGAGCAGGACCACTCCTGACAACTTCTAACACCTGGGAGAAACACCTGTTTATTTTCCACAGCAGGTCACTTCCCATCTCATGAATGATCACTCTGTCTCCATCCTTCAGCATTGAAATCCACTGATATTTTATATCTCTCTAGTGGGGAATCTCCTTGGTATTGCCCTCTGTATCTTAGATGCCAGAATAAGAAATCAGGCTATTATTTAATGGGACTCTTCAAATGCATGAATTTAACCTAATTGTGATATTCTGAAAATTGTATCTAGAGGCCCTTGGGTGTACTTTTAACTTAACAAAAAAACATGATTATAGTCTTTCATAATCATTTCCAAAGTAGCTACATAAATCTGTTTTTCCTCCTCTAATATTTTCATGTAAATCAATCTCTCCTGCCTCCTCCACCCTCATTTATTGTTTTCAATTCTCTTCTGTGAAAATTTTCCAATTTGTCCTTGTTGTCCTAGCAAACAAATATCAAACACAGACGTTAATAGTCCCTGGCTGTGTCTATGCAGCCACAGGGATGGCAGCCCAAGGAGTTATTCAGTGAATTCATACAGGGGAGACAGAAGACAAGGTAAGCCACTGTGCAGGGGTAAGACCTGTCCACCCTGGGTCCTGTGCCTGGCAGCAGGGTCACAAGGGATGTTGTGGCAGGGAATGATTGATTTTGTTGCCAACCTCAAAGACCAAGGCTGTAACCTCAAACATTCCATGTTCTTTTAATAACCCATTAGAAATCTGTCATCTGTGACTTTGTTTAAATCTTTCTGAAGCTATTTTTACTCTTAGTGAATAGGACCTTCTTGTGCACTGAATTCAATGATCTTGTAATCTGCCACCTGGACCCTGTCACCTGGCTGAGCTGGACTGACTAGCTTCACCACTAAGACCAACACACAAATGTTTCAACCTGCCTCATTTCTCCCTGAGCAATTGTGGCAGAACTGGAGTCACCAGGAAATGATTGCAACCTCCTTGATTCACATGCTTTCTGCATATGGTCTCCAATTTTCTGTCATTCTCGGTTGTTTGGTCTTGACTTTTATCTACAGGATAATTTTAGGACTATGTTTTACTGAGATAATCCAGATAAATGAAAGTCTAGATAACCCCAGGAGGTTTTGCGTTTGTTTCTTTGCTTTTTAGGATCATTTAAATTTACTATGAAAGGTTCCAAAAAAGTAATGTGTAGTGAGAGTACACCTGGAACGCCTCCCTCCCTCCTGCTACTGGGTCTAGGGTCCTGTGCACTGGAACTGCAATGTCCACAGCCTTAGTAAACAAGACCTCTTTCCTACCTAGTCTTTTGCCACCGTACCAGCCTCTTGTCCTCTCTCTGTAAAGTGAATTTTTATGCTACATTGAGCTTTTAATTTACCATTCCTGAAAAAACCATGTTTCTCATGTCTCCATACCTTTCTACATTCTGGTTCCCTTTGCTTAGAATGGCCTTTGTTATCTGGCAAGTAGAACAGTTCACAATCCAAATTCTCCATGAAACCCTATTCCATATTCTTTGACCTCACATAACTCACCCCTTAAACTTCAATCCCACAGACTTTTGCTCACACCTTTATTTTAATAAGTCTTAGATTTCATTGCAATTACTTGTTACTTTTTCAACTATCTACATAGACTGTTAGCTCTTCCATAGCAGGAACCACGTCTTCTTCTATAAACAACAACCTAGCATACCCTGGACCACAATAGGAAATGGGGCGAGTATCTGTTGAAAACACAAATGAGTAGGAGAATAAATCATGGAGTGGTGAGAGAATTACTATAAACAAACTGGCTTCCTGTCATGCACATACACACACACACACACACACCATACAATCACACATATACCACATGTGCACACATACAACACAGGCACCACTCACACTCACACACACACCACATACACACACATGCACACACAAACACACACACACACATGCACATTCAGGACCAGGTAACTAGAACAAGGCAGAGGCTGTGTAAAGTTGCAGGTGCCATTCCTCTGCCTCAAAAAAAATAATCAATTTGTAACTTCTTGTATGTGTCCTTGATCAATTTTCTTCCTTGTCTGAAAGTCATAAAGACTTATTTTTACTTTTCTCCTGGTACATTTGACCTTGATATTTCACTAAAGAATTTGTTTTAACTATTACTGGCCTAGGATTTGGTTGTTCTACTTCAAAGGAATCTTCAGCTATTTTAATATATGTAATATAAGAATGTGAAGTGAAAAACATTCACACATGGGCTGCTTACCTCCACTTCAGAAGAATTAAATAAAATATTCAGGAAAATCAGACATACCATTGATTTTTCCATAATACCTCAATACGTATCACTAGTTGGCAATCTGTCAGGCAGTTTTCAATTCGAGTGACAGTCTTCATGTTCAAACCAATTTCGATTACTTTTTTGAGAATCATTTAAAGAAACATGGCATTGGATCCCTGATTTAAATCAAGATGTATGGCATTTTATACTTTTCACTTACCTTGTCATTTTATGAGGAAAAATACAGTCATTTGTCTGGCACTTTTTAAAATACTGTGTACATATAAACTCACACTGCTTATCACTCCTGGTTCCATTATCCTCAAGGTAGTCACTTTTTTCCTCCTCCTAACAGTTGCTCCATTATTTTATTAGTGTCCAAAATGAGACCTCATAGACAGTGATGATCATAGAAGAATGGAAATTAAAGATGGAAATGACAGATTAGGTCTTCTTGTCTATTTCCTGGGGCTAATGTTCCTGTCAGTCTATAACTCATTGCTTTAGCCTGTCTTGTTTTCAATGACACTTATGCTGGGACCTCAACCATTTCCCTTGAGGCTCTTGTCTACATCCTAAGACTGTCTCTACATACAGCCAGAGGGAACGATGAAGGCTTATGCAATTATCAAGTGAAGTCAGGCCCATCCTCACATGATCTGTCTACAAGGCTAGGGATGTGGAGGCTTGAGCGATTAGCCACCAAATCCAATCACTACAGCCAGCCAGCCTGGATCACTCAGAGCAGAAGTGAAATATTTTGTCATTGTTTTCTCCAGCAGCAAGTCAGCAGCTAAGAGACAGAGATTGGTTATCCATCAGTTTTTACACTATTTTAATTAGTAAGAACCACAGTCCAGTGTGATTCTTAGCCATCCCATAAGCTAAAATTTTGGATGCCCAGAAACTATGCAAACATTTCAGAGGCGAAGACGGTAAGGGGACTCCATAGAATTTAAATAGCCAGTAGTATTATTCGCTCATATCCCACTGCACATCTGTCAGCCAAACCTCCTGCCCTTCTCCCCGATCTTTCAATAACAGGCTGCCTCATATGTAGCTGCCCTTTTACAAACACCTTCCTCTAAATTTTGTGGGTTCTCTCTGTGATATGACCTCAAATTCTGCCCAAACTGAGCAATCCTTCATTTTCACGAACAGAAAAATTTCATGGCATTTTGATTTCCCCAAGTTTTCTGACCTGTGACTCAGATTTCCTTTCTCTAACTTCATTCTCTCTTGTCCTTATCCCTCAACTTCAACCCGTTCCAGAACATTTGCCCTCCTCTAACATCTATGGGCATCTATCATGCCTTGACTTAGTCATCAGCTAGCTAAGTTCTCAGAGTTGAGTTCTTCTATCCCTTTATCATAAATCACTCCTTTGGGCTCTTCAATCATTTTTATTGCTCTTCTCCAAACGCTCACCCATTTGTCACCATATTTATTGCTTTGAGAGTCCAGAACTACATTCAATATTCTAGGTTTGGTCTCATCAGAATCACATGGAAGGGGTAGATCATTGACTTCAGGGACGTGAGTCCTCCATGGCAATGTCTGAAATGACATTGGTTCCTTTTTTCCACCTGTCAAGCTGCAAACACATATCTAATTTGCAATCCAAGGAACCATTCTGAGATGGCTTTTGCCTTGATTTCTTTCTAGTTTTTCCTGTTCCATTGATTACTATTATTAGTTTATTAGTTCACATTTATTGATCCCCTTCTCCTCCCACCCTCCTTCAGGACCCAGCCAATGCAGAAAGTAAACTCTCAACATCTAAAGGAAAGTAGAAAGTCGCTTTTAAAAAGTAATAGAGGGCAGGGCACAGTGGCTTATGCCAGTAATCCTAGCACTTTGGGAGACTGAGGTGGGAGGATGGCTTGAGGTCAGGAGTTGGATGTTACTGTGAGCTATTATCATGCCACTACACTCCAGCCTGGGCAACAAAGCAAGACAATGTCTCAATTAAAAAACAAAAAGGCAATAGAAAGTGAATAATGGGGATGCTTGTATAATGTGAGTGTACTTAATGCCACTGAATTGTATACTTAAAAATGGTTAAATGATACATTGTATGTTATATATTTTTTATCCCAATAACAACATTCAAAATGTAAAAAATGAAAACAAAAAAGGAATACACTATTGGCTAACACGGTGAAACTCTGTCTCTACTAAAAATACAAAAAAATAGCCGGGGGTGGTGGCGGACACCTGTAGTCCCAGCTACTCGGGAGGCTGAGGCAGGAGAATGGCGTCAACCTGGGAGGCAGAGCTTGCAGTGAGCCAAGATCACACCACTGCACTCCAGCCTGGGCAACAGAGTGAGACTCCATCTCAAAAAAAAAAAAAAAAAAAAAAAAAAGGAATACACAAGGTAACTACTTTGTCCCACTCGTGTGTGTCTAGGGGAAAACAAGTCTCATTGAGAAATGGTAATTGGGGATCAGGGAAAAATACTCTCTTATTCAACACAGAGTACTTCCTGAGTCTCTGTATGTCACCCCTGCTGACAGTCCTGGTGAAAACAAATTTCCACTCATGTCAGTCTTGCAAAGCTCATCAGGCTCTGGGAGAGCTACATTGGAGTCTCTGTGGCTTCATGTGTCTCCAACAAAATTATCAGCTAAATTCTGCCTGTGGAATCCTCATGGCTGGCGGCAGTGTGAAAAGGAAGAGAGGGACAGCTTGATTTTCAGATCCCAGCTGGAAGCCGCAGGGCTGCGAGTCAGAGGCATCATCCCTTGACTCGTAAATGGAGAAAAAGATGATATGGACGTCACTGGAATGGTATAAATATGGAAAGGCATAGTGACATTTTTACCCACTTGCTGTTCAGAATATACCCACCCTTTAGCTCTATTCCTCTCCATGCAGTTGCTCCACGTCATGTCTGTGTAAGGAGCAGTGACATGTGGGAACCAGCTAAGTCGTCATGCCCTCACTTACCCCTGGTTTGTCCCCCATTCGTTCCGAATGCAAAGGTGCTTATGTACTGGATCCTTCATGTAGCCTTCATAGCAGAGGCATTCCCCTTAGAAGCAGGGTAAGGAGGAAGAAAGAGAAACATGAAGGAATTGATTAACATGTCTGTGCCAGCCTGGATCACTCAGAGCAGAAGTGAAATATTTTGTCATTGTTTTCTCCAGCAGCAAGTCAGCAGCTAAGAGACAGAGATTGGTTATCCAT
>NW_012102321.1:3446668-3539829 GCF_000951045.1 Mandrillus leucophaeus
TAGCAGAGGCATTCCCCTTAGAAGCAGGGTAAGGAGGAAGAAAGAGAAACATGAAGGAATTGATTAACATGTCTGTGTTTGTAAAAATTAACATGAAATAGTCAGGGTAAACTCTTACTCTAATATTAGCATGAGTGACACAGTAAGTTCCATTATGTCATATACTCCCATCTCCACCACTCACATGAATGGATACTCCCACCAATCTTTCCATTCTCCAGTGTGTGATACTTTTCATAAAAGAGGAATCTAATATTTAGAAAGCACCTATTATATGTGTTCTGTAAGCACAAAGACCAACAATCCTTTGAGGAAAATGACTTTTTCATCTTTATTTTCTCAATTCCCAGTATACTACAAGGCACATACTAGATGAATAATAATGTTTAAAGACTGCATAAGTGAATGATTTCCCAAATATTTCTAGGAATCTTGGAAAGTAAGTATTATTGGCTATGTTATGCTAATGGGAAAAATAGGCTTGAGAAAATTGAAGGCTTGTAGACAGCTTGTGAGTGGCAGAGTTAATGTTTGAGCCTATGTCCGTCTGACTCCAGACCTTTTTCTCCCACCATGCCAGGCTGCTAGCTCATAGAACAACTACTATATGCACAGGAGACCTCTTACAATGGTTTTAGAGGAACTCTGCATTTTAGCTTTTAAGTAAAAATAATTAATTATCTGGCAGTGGGTCACCAGAAGAATCATCTACAATTCCACATTTGTTTAGGATATCACTATGTTTCATTATAATTTGTTATTCCATTAGTATACCAAGGGATCCATAAGCCTTCTGGAATTTCATGCAAAACTGTACATGTGCGTATATGCATGTTTTTTTGAGGCAGGGTCCCATAACATTAATCTGATTTAGCAAATCCACGATCCCCAAAAGATTAAGAATCATTGCTCTATTCACTACTGATTTTGAAGAAAATTGTTGCTGCTTCATTATATTGATAATTCTTTATGCAATGATATGTAGCCCAAACTACTGAGGCCAGTTATACTACAACACTGGTTCCTACTATTTAAATGTCTGCTTGTTTAATTTATAACTTGTGAAAGAGCAAAGTGTGACTTTCTGAAATTTGTAAATAACAAAAGTGCCATGTCCTAGTGAAATGATGGGTATACCATTTCTTTATCTCTCCAGAAAGAAACACTTTAAGATGATATAAATAGAATAATAGCTTTGAGTGCTATTTTCTCTTTCTGAAGATAAAACCCAGTAAAAACGAAGTGAAGGGGCCTTACAGTTAAGGGGGAAGGTATTGGATAGGGCCTGAGCAAGAGCTTTTTTTAGCATCTTAGCTTAGCCATTCGTTTCAAGATTGACCTACAAGCAGCTGTCCATCAGAGCCTCACTACCAGGTCACACCATTTTTGTCCCCCACAGCTGTTCAGCTCAATGTGCTGAGAAGTAGAGTGAAAACCTCCTCATTTAAAAAAAAAAAAAAACCCACAGGGAGAATTTGATCAGGACATTGCCTCCTGCATGGTGAATTCTGGCTTCCACATGGGCTGGATCCACAGTAGGTTCAAGTTTATTGGCTTCAGTGGTACTGAGCTATATCTAGAAATGGTCAGGGAGCTCTGAGCCAAAAATAGAAAAACACAGCTTGAAATTAGGTGGCTGATGAGGCCAGGCACGGTGGGTCACACCTGTAATCCCAGCACTTTGCAAGGCCGAGACGGGTGGATCACAAGGTCAAGAGATCGAGACCATCCTGGCTAACATGGTGAAACCCCATCTCTACTAAAAATGAGACCAAAAAAAATTAGATGGGAGTAGTGGCGGGCGCCTGTAGTCCCAGCTACTTGGGAGGCTGAGGCAGGAGAATGGCATGAACCCGGGAGGTGGAGCTTGCAGTTAGCTGAGATCACGCCACTGCACTCCAGCCTGGGCGACAGATTGAGACTCTGTCTCGGGGGAGGGGGAAAGGAAAAGAAATTAGGTGGCTGATGATAAGGTTTGTGGATGAAGGCTGTTTGTCTGATAACAGGAAAGATAAAGAAGGCAATTACTGGGGAGGGCAAAAGAAGAGAGTACCAGGAGCCTGGCTTCATTGAGAAGGCTTCACACCTTCTCAATTCCAAAGAAAGCATGGATGCTAGCCTATAAGCTATACAGGGCAGAAACAAGGAACGAGGTTGGTCTTCCCCCATATGAATAGGTCTTTGACAAATACTGTGCAGTAGAAAATAAATTAATTAAAGGATGTGCCCTATATTTGCAGATATTTACACCCCACCCCCAAGATGCAGATAGGTAAGCCAATTAATAGGTCAAGGTCTCAAATATACTTTTCCTTTTGGGAAAGATACTCTCCCAGTTGTCTTTGTGTGGACAATTAGCCATGGGCATGATATTTAGAAGCAGGAAGTAACCTTAGGAGTTTGTCAAAGCCATCACTCTGACTCTTAGAATGGTCTTGGCTAGCTGCCTTGCCTAGAATTAGGGATTGACAAAAATGGGAGTTCTCTTCCTCATTTGATACCTAGTTACCACAAAACATGTAAAAATAAATGCAGTAACAACTCGGAGTTCAAGCCGAGCCTTATTTTCCTAATGATGGCAATACCTACCATTTGTATAGCACATTTACGTTCTCAAATTGCCTTCGAAGTCATTATCTCCTTATGAGGCTTCCGTCACTCATTACAATGTGGGGGCATACTGCCGACAACCAATAAAGCTTTCCTCCACATAATGTCAGACACAGTCCAAAGTCCAAAAAACAGAGAAATTTTCAAACACATCATGCTAGATTTTGAGGATCTCCAAAATTTGCCTCTCACAGGATCCTCATTTCTGGAACCCACCAAGTGTCCCTCGTCTGTATTCCTCCACAAAACCAGTTTGGCCATCTCCAACGAAAGGATTTCAGACTTGATGGGGGAAGTTGCTATGGCAACCAACTGCTAAATCTTGACTTTAAGAGGGGTTTTGTGAAAGCACAGGCTCCGACTGTTAGCTGTGAATTTTAAAGACCCCACAAGGGTGTTGGATGCCCTCATAAGCTAGAAGTGTTACAGTCTCCGCATCTGCTGTGACAGATGGCGGGAACGCATGAGGCGCCGACTCCACGGTGGTGTACATAGGACTCCAACGGAGAGACGTGTCATGGTACGGAGGAGAGCCCAGCCAGATAGAGTGTGCCCTGCAGGAGCACTCAGGCAACCACACTGCCAAAGAGAAGAGGCCCTGAAAGGTGGTCGTGCAGGGTCTGGAGACAGCTGCACTTGATCTGTGCTTGGTACCCTAACAGTACATGCCTGGAGGTACCTTGGATGATGGACAGTGCCTTTGGGCACTTCCCATTCTACAGCTGAAGGACTGAGGCACAAATCTCATTCAAAGATTGAGGAAAAACCTTGATGCTAGGGGTCCTCAGACATGGCTGGACTCACCATAAGTTCTCCATGAAGAAAATGCAGATCAAGGCCAAATGCCCTCAGCCGCTTCTATGCTTCATGTAGGGGTTGACTTTTATGAAATGAAATTGGGTGTGCTCCTTCTAAAAAGGGAAATATTTGTAAGATATCTGACTTGGGTAGTATCTCATTGTTTGGTCTCCCTTCCCAGCGGAGACATCAGAAAAGAGGCAAGTCCAGGGTCAAATAGCCCCAAGCAACTCTGGGAAGTGAGTCAGAGGGAAGTGTGCCAAAAGAACATCCTAAAGGAATGTGCTTTAATGGAGTCACAGAACGGAGTGTAGAACGCGTGGGCAATCTGGGTATCAGGAACAAAATCGAGACTGAGCTACCCTGCCAAATTAGGTAAAAAGCAAACCACCAACCAACAAACAAACAAAAACAGGGAAGGTTAGAGAGAGAGGCAGTGGTTCAGAGCAAGCAAAGAAGAGGGCAGCTGGTTTGAGCCTGGAAAGTGGGTCGGATGCCCCTCAACAGGTTTACACATTTCCACATGGTTGGGTCTGGCCTATGGAAAGACCTGGGACAGAAGAGATTTCAGTGAACATCTTGGATAAAGATTAAAATTTAATTTAGCTGGGAAGCCTATGCTCCTTGCAGAACCATAAAAGCTATGTATCTTGAAAAGGGCAATGAGGGTCTGTGGCCAGGATTGATGGGGGCTGTGAAATAAAGCAGGTGGGTGAAGCCTCCAGGGCTGTCCATATGGCAGAACCAAGGCCAGGGAGAGAGGAAAGAGAAAGGCCACTGAAACCAGGTAGTCTGTGTCTCCATCAAAAAAAAAACAAAACCAAAACAATCAAACAAACATACAACCATAACAAAAAACCCTTGCAAAGTGCAGGGAAAGTCAACCTCTGGCTGCATCCGGGGAGCATCAAGCCATGCAGCCCTAGTGCTTTGCTGTTAGCCTCACTTAACCAGAGGCACACCTGGGGTTACAAACCTGGGGACATGTGGGAGAGAATGTCAGAGTGCAGTTGGCAAAGGGGGCTAATGGCAAAGCATCAGGGGGCTGGGGCTCTGCTGCAGTCACACAGAAGTGAAACAATTCTAAACCTTCTGCCTTAGTTCCTTTCCTGCAGCTTGAGCAGTGGGAACAGGTTTGAATAATGGTCAGGAGTGTGAGTTCTGAGTCAGGCAGCCTGAGTGTGAAGTCCAGCTAGGTCATTAAACTAGGTAAGTGATCTTGGGCAGATAAGTCAACAACTCTGTAAAATGGGGATAAGAGTACCATCTACTTCATGGTGTTACAGTGAAGCTCCAATTACATAAGCTAAGTAAAACACAATGCTTGACACATAGTGAGCTCTCAAACATCACCTATCCTTATTTTTACCGAAAACCATTTTTTTTCTAGGCATTTCCCACCAGTCTCAGCTGACCTGGAAGGGCACACAGTAGGCTTTCTGAAATTGTCAATGCAATGAACCTAACTCACATGCATGCTGAATTACCAGACAGCTAAATGATAGGAACATAAATTGTCATAGAATGAGAATGGTTAGAAGAGGTCACAGTGCTCAGCAGAAGACTGGGAATGGCGGGCATACCTTGGGGTACCAGCCTACCATTTCTCAAGTGCATCCAAGTTCAAATTGGAAAGACTTTGGGCACTTGATGATCTTAAGAGCATTTGCTAGTGCTTAGTATATCCCATGCATTGGGCTGAGTGCTCTAGGTACATTACATCCCTCCCAGGTAGCATGTTGCTAGAATAGAAATACAGAGGGAGGCTGGAATGAAAAACAGATCAGCAAGTTTTCTCCAGCTCCAGTTCTTCCATAGATTCCTGATACATCTTTAAAAGGTCTATAAATTGCACAAGAAAGATATAAAGAGGGAGCAAAACAATGTTTTTTCTATCTTTATCTTTTCTTTTTATTCTATTTACTTATTTCTTTGAGACAGGGTCTCATTCTGTCACTCTGGCTAGAGTACAACGGTCCAATCTCTGCTCACTGCAGCCTCGACCTCCCAGACTCATGCAATCCTTTTGCCTCAGCCTCCCAAGTAGCTAGAACTACAGGTGTTGCACCACCCACCATGCCTGTTTAATTTTTTGTATTTTTATTAGAGACAGGGTGTATGTCATGTTGTCCAGGCTGATCTCGAATTCCTGAGCTCAAGCAATCTGCCTCCCTCAGCCTCCCAAAGTGCTGGGATTATAGGTGTGAGCCGCCACACCCAGCCTGTCTTTGTCTTTTCTCTCCTGCCTTAGTGTATAAGTTTTCTATTGCTACAGTAAAAGTATACCACAAACAAAGTAGTTTAAAACAACATAAATTTATTATCTTACCAGAATTTTAACATGAGTTTCACTTGGCTAAAATCAAGGCGTCTATAGAGCTATGTGGTCTTCTGGAGTCACCCCGGAGAATATATTTTCTGTATTCTTGCCTTTTCCAGTTTCTAGAGGCTGCTGACATTCCTTGGCTCATGCTTCCTTCCTCCATTCTCAAAGTCTGTAATGGCTGCTTGAGTCCTCACATCACACCACTCTGACCTCCTCTTCTACCTCCCTATTTCACTTTTAAGAATACTTGTGATTACATTGTGACCACTCAGATAATCTTCCCCCAAAATCTCCGTTTTAAAGCTAGTTGGTTAGCAACCTCCATTAAATATGCATCACTAATTCTCCTTTGCCATGTAACATGACACATTCGCAGGTCCTGGAGATGAGAATGTGGACAATTTTGGGAGTGCATTATTGTGTCTCTCACGCCTGGTGTTCTGGAGCATGGTGCAGGTGACAGGTAAACAGAGACTCCCTCGGGGACGCTTTTAGGAAGGATGCCTGAGGAGAGCTCCAGGCACCAGGAGGCTGCTCCTTTGCAGTGACTGAGCATCTGTGTTTGTGTGTTTGTGTGTGTGTGTGTGTGTGTGTAAAAGTACACAAGTGCACTGCACAGCTCCATGCATCCATATGGGCAGACCCCTCAGTATGGCTGGGAAAGCACATGTCCCAACACTATGACATTTCCAAGTAAGCTAGCTAGAGGATTTCAAAAATAACGTCGACTTGACTTGAAGCCAATTCCCACACTCAGCTCTTGGGAGAAAGGCTCTGGGATGGAGTGTGGGAGGCGATAAAGTTTCTTACTGATGAGTGTGTGGGATGACCACATCACCAATGCTTTCCAATTCCAGCATTCATGAAAAGGAGAGTCTTCGCAGTATTGTTTCTCAGCTGCTACCCAAAATGAAGATGCTGCACCTTAGTTTTGTCTTGGGGTTTGGGATCTTATTTTTAGTCTTCCTCTGTGTCTTTCCAATTGGAAATTCATTCATTGTCACAGACACTGAGAAGCCATTAGCAGGGGAGGGGCTTCCCAAAGTCATTTTCAGCAAGGATTAGAAATGAGACATCTGGAAAGGACTGAAGAGTTGATGGGAGGGCTTTGCTGTAAACAAGCAGCTTCCTGGTGCACAGAACAGTAATGCTTAGTAATGGTTGTTGTTTAAATAGTTTTGAATGACAAATATGTTGGATCTGACATGTCTGGGGAAATTAAGCAACCCTTTATAAGCCCACCTTTGCAGATTTCATGATAAATAAAACACAGACTCTGCTTTAGGTAGCTGTGGGACTTTGGGCAAATCATGTAACTTCTTAAAGAATTCAAATGTGAATGTAAAGCATAGAGGCAGTTCATCATTGAGACCCCTCCAATCATAAAGCACCAATCTCTTGTTTTCACATGTAACTGAAGGTGCTTCCTTTTCTTTAAAATCCGAGTAGGAGCATCCAAAGTTCCTCTGGGGATCAAGCTTCTCTCAGAAGTGAGTGTAACAACTGAGATTGTCCCAAATCCTTCCAATCCAAGCCAGCTGGAGAACTAGGGTACCAGAGACTAGCTCAGTTGCATGGAGAGCCCCCACCTCTGAGATTAGCTCTTTTCAATTTCTCCCAAGCACACTAACTTTGGGCATGGTACACAGCCCATCTGTTTGGTTTGGTGTTTGCCTGACAGCGTGGGAGGAGCAGCAAGTAAGCACAGTCTTAGACTTCAGATGTTTAAAATGTTGTACTTTCTCCTCCATATGGGGGCCTAGAATCTCTGTGATGGGCCCACATAAAACAACTTTAACACCTAAGATGGTGAATTTTAGATGTTTCAGTTACCTGCTACTCTCCCAGAGAGATCTAGTCATAGATTATAGCAGAAGTAAGGGCTAGCTATCTTAGACTCATCCTCTATTAAGATCTCTCCACCTCAGCACCTGAAGAAGATGTGAGTGTGGTGGGCTGGGGTAAAGGGGGTTGGCAGGGGGTGGCTGCACATGATGTACAAAAAGCTCCAGGGTTTGGGCCCCAACTCCAGCAACATTTTGCTTGGGATTCTTAGATATCACTGTAACGCTTTCCTTTGCTCTAAGGGATCATACTACTTTGGGAAGGATCTATTTGTGGTACTCAATTTACCAAAACCAAGTCTTCGTAGAGACTACTGTAGGTGAATGTCTTCTACAGTGAAAGTGCAAAGCAGCCTGAAATAAGAGGTCCATGCTCCTGGCTGTATTGGAACCCAAGAAGCAATGGGAGAGCTTTAATTCATGCCACACCAGAATTTGAACCCTCCCTCAGGGAAACCCCAGCTCCATTTGATAGTATAACAGACTTGAAGACATTCCTACTCTTTGACCCAGTACTCTCTCACTAAGATTTTTCTGAAGAAAATAACTTCAAATGTGTCTAGCATTTATGTGTAAAGATGTTCATTTTAATAGTATTTATAAACATTAAAAATTTAAAGCATCCTAAATGTCAAATAATAGGGGACTGTTTAAATGAGCTATGATATAGACATACAATGGAATACCAAATGGCCATTAAAATTATGTGTTTGAGGATTATTTAATGATTCTGGAAAAGTTATGATGGAATGTTAAGTGAATAAAGCAGGAAAACTCTACTAGACATAGTATGCTTCTAGGAAGCCCCTAAAAATCATGCATAGAAAAGAGATCAGAAGGGAGGACATTAAAAATTTAAAAGTGACTTATCCAGAAGATAGAAATATAGATGACTATCATTTTCTTCTATAAACTTTTCTAATTTTTAAAAAGTTTTCTATAATAAACATGCATTAATTTTATCATCATAAAATGTCTAGCCCCAGTAGTTAAATATCCCCTGGCTGTGTGACAAATGGGTTATGGAACTCATCCTAAAACTGAGTTTTCTGGCTTGGAACTACAGTTAGGATCCTTCCAAGTCTTCTGCCAGAAAATGACCACAGTTTTGGCCAATAAGTTCTACGGCCCAACCACATGCTGGCAGTCCACATGGTCTAGGCTCGAGATGGCAATGAGACAAGGGAGTTGGGAGGCATGGTCTGAATTTCAAGGGAGTGATTGCAAAAGGCATGATCTCTCTGACAGTTACCCGCTGCCCGGTGCTCCCGCCTACCAGTTTCGGGGTCACATTGGTGTTCACAGGGGTCCAGGAGCCGCCGGGCACAGAGGTCCATGGCCCAGGGTCCACTGGAGTTCTGCTGAGAGAATAGAATCACTTGGGCAGGATTCAGCCAGTCACTGGCATCCAGCTGGCTCCCCTCCAGCAAGATGAAGCGGCTCCCTGCAGGATGAGAGAAAGGAAGCATGCCTATGTGTGCAACACAGCACACGTCCACAAGCCACTGAAGACAAGGAAATCCCAACCTGAGAATTCGTACCAATCAGAGATCCTAGCCCATCATTACTCCCAGAGCAAGGGATCAGCAGACAGAGCCTGGGCCATCACCTGGACCTCTGTGAGGCCAGACATTGAACTCTCCAGCCACAGAGTCCCCTGCTGCCTTGCTCCATTCCATCTTTCCAGGGTGTTCCTAAGGAACACAGGGACAGAAGAGCCCTGTGATGGCCATGACATGGCTCCATCAGACCCAGCCACAGGCACTGGCACTCCTCCAAGGAACGGGGGCTGCTGCCTGTCTTCACGTGCTATGAGAATTGCAGGCCCTCTAACACTGCGTGAAGTCTCCACCTCTTTGCAGCCTTACAGCAAGTCAGAGAACAGACATTAACAAGTCAATTAGGTGCTCTGGGCTTAAATGATTCAGGGACTCTCAGAACCTATATTACTCCCTCATTATATTGGGGTCCCCCTGGATGAAAACAAATTATTACTTCTGAGTTCTAGGCTTACAGGAAGTTACTGCAATTAGGAATTTCTCACCCAGGCATACCAAACTAAAGCATGGCTAATTCTTAAACATCTCTACTACTCCACTTAGCTTTTTCCTTCTCAAAGGCTAAGGGAGTCTTGGGGCCTTCCTACCTCTAGCCAGTGGGCTGTGCATTTCTCTCAAAGACAGAGACATATTAAAAACAAACAAAAATGGGAGAGGGCATAGAGAAGAAGAGGTGATCACTTTAGTTTATTTTTTTAACTTGCTTTCTAAGTTCATCTATGGGCAATACAATTGTATCCTAATCCTTACTTATTTCAGTTTGGTTTTCCCCTGATAGAGTAATAGGTAACAGTGACTCTCGTCTTCTCTAGCCTTTGCCCAACTGGAAAACTTTCCTTTTTGGGGGGCAAGGTCGCATCCTCAGAAGAATGGGCTCACCATCAGCAATCAGGTGCTCAGGGACATGCAGGGTGATCTTGACAACGAGAGGGCAGTTGACATGAGAGGAGCACACGAGGCCAATCACACAGCTGGTGATGCTGATCAGGGTCAAGGTGGTCTTATTCACAGGACTTCGGGGAGAACCCACTGAAAGTGAGACAAAAGCAAGATACACGGTGGTAAAAAGTTTGGCATTGAGAATCCAACTTGGGCTTTTTGCCACCCATCCTGGCAAACAGGGGAGACAGCTGGCAAAACCAGCCCATGGAGGGAACTGTCTCTGGCTGCATGACCTCAGTGACCTTCTTCCTCACAGACACCATGCCATCAGTTGGAGTCAGAGGGGACTTGGCCAACTGGTGGCCCTCAAGGTCAATAATAGTCTGTTGACCATTTTCAGTCTTCCTGGGCCACGTTCACAGGAGAAGTCATAGAGGGGGCATTCTCTTCCCCTAGTTGCCTTACTGAGCTCCAGGCATTTGCCAAGGGTGGAAGGGATGCTTTAATCCCACACTGTACCTCCCATCGCTCTTCACAGAGGGCACTCTGCACAGAGCAGCTCCACCCCCATGGTGCACACTGCTGCTTCAGGAGGAACTTCCTGAGCTGGAAGAGCTTGTGCTTACTCTGTGGGCAAGAGTTCTACCAAGTGACTCTTACTCTGTGAGACCTGGAATGAGGAAAACGAGGAACGTCTGCTCTGTAGGAGCAGACAACGTTGTCACACCAGGATGCTCTCCACAGTCCTGGAATCACTGGAGGAAATAATCATTGCTGAGGATTAAGAAACACTCCCAGGGAGGTGGAAATAGGGATAGGGAGGGAAGGGGGTTTTGTTTTTTATTTTTTTATGTACCACTGTTATACTTTTTTAATTTTTTGTTTCTTGGCTTTTTTTTTTCCTGTTGGGGAGAAGACGAAATGCTGTTAAGCAGGGGAGCCTTATGCTTATGGAAGCAGAACAAATGTGGGAAAGTAAGAAAGCAAGACAACAAAATGTGTGGGTCTTTTGGAATTTTTTTCTCTTCTGTGTTAATATTTATTATTGATAGTAATAAAAGGCTTCCATTAAGGCAGACGTTGTGCTGAGTGTTTTACATATCTTATTTTATTTTTAATATTTGCTTTCCAACAATAAGCCTATGAGTCTGTATGGGAGCCACCCGCTTTACAGATGAGGCAAATAGATCTGTAAGAGGTGATGCTCCTTGTGGCAGTTAACACTCATCAACTGGTGATTGTGTGTCAGGCTCCAGCGCTCAGGGTTTGATGTGGCTCGTATCATTGACTAGTGTCCCCAGTCTTATGAGGCAGCTCCCCTGGAGCAATAGAGGCTTGGAGAGGCTGGAGAGCATGCCTAGTCCCAGGAAACTACTAACATGTGGAGCCAGATAAAAAAGGAGATTCAGGTGAGGTTTCAGGCTGCACGAACAATGCACTACTCAGTCTTCAGGCCCACTGGTGCCTTTGGAACTGATGTTCTCAGGAACACAGGTATGAGTTTTTGGTTTATGGATATACTTGTCCTTTAGGGGAGCAGTTTCCTCTGGGTGCATGTGTTGGCAGTAGCTGGAAAGGAGAGACTTGAAGGCAGAAGGTAGTCTCTGGGTCCTCCGTCCTTGATAGATGGAAATATTCTGTTCATGTTACTATCCTTTCATAATAGAGTCTATTTTCCTATGCTTACAGGTTTCCAGCCCAGCCCAGGCCTCAGATGCAGATCCACCTTCTCTCAAAACCTCACTACCTCCTCTCGCCACCTTCTCCCAAACCCTGCTCCTCCAACTACTTCCATTGCCCAGCCAATGGCACTGCCACCTATTTGTTTTCTCAAATTTAAAAACTCCATTATATCCAACTCTTTCCTCTTGCTTATAAGCCACACCCCCACCCTGCCCTTACCAACACCATTACATCTTTGTCTCTTTAGGGTATGTACCCAGCAGTGGGATTGCTGGATCATATGGTAGCTGTATTTTTAGTCTTCTGAGGGACTTCCAAACTGTTCTTCGTAGTGGTTGTACCAGTTTACATTCCCACCAGCAGTGTACAGGGTTTGCTTTTCTCCACATCCTCACCAGTGTTTGTTATTGCCTGCCTTTTGGGTATAAACCATTTTAACCGGGGTTAGATGATATCTCATTGTAGTTTTGATTTGCGTTTCTCTAATTTCATGTCCAAAACTTATCTGGCCTCCGTTCTTTCCATCCCTCCCTACCCATATCATCTTATAGCTAAACCAAAGTAAAAGCCATCCATCTGTTCCCCTGCCTCAAGGTCACCCTGCTGTTACCTATTCTGCATGCTGTCCCTGGAAGGATGCTTCATGGAGCAGAGCAGACCAGGACATTGCTCTTTTATCAGGTCCAAGTCCCTTGGAATCAAGCTCATGTACTTTCTGGCTTTTGCTGGTCTTCTAACATTATTTCCTAAGAAACCTACAAACCTGCACCCTCAGCTCTATTCTAGTAAACATTTTACTGCTCCCTGACAAGACCATCATAGTTTATGTCTTAGTGACTCTGCACAGATTATTTCCTCCTCCACAGAAGGCCATTTTGTCACCTTGTCAGCCTGGTATACACCTACTCTTCAAGTCTCAGCTCAAACAACATCTCCCTGTAAACACTTCCCTGAAACCTCCAAGAACAGATTCTCACTAATTCCTTGGTGTTCTAGCCCTCGGTGCGCCCTGCTGTTATAGCTCTTATCACATAGAATCATCACTGTTTACAGGCAATTGCCACTGCTCTCGTGTGACTGAAATGACTTGCTACTGATATTCCTGTCTCTATGGTCTTTCTGCATCATCAACCCATAATCCAGCATCTCTACCTGGTTTCAGAACCTCCAGTGGTTTCTTACACCCAACCGAGGCAAGCAGAAACTCAGTCACATGGCATGTGCATGGTCCTTTGTTAGCCATTTTCCAGCCTCATCCTTACCATCTCGTGTGCGTATGTATTTATAACTTGATGACAGCTGCCATATTGAATGACTTTTACTTCCTTTAAAACACCATGTTCTTTTGTCCCTTCAAGGCTTTTTATGTGCTATTTTCCTTTACTAAAATGCCCTTATCCTAGACTTCTTCTCTTTTGAGAAACCTGGTACAGTGTGTGTGTGTGTGTCCGGGTTCTAATTACTTTCTCCTTTTTCACCTCCTATTGCTGCCAGGTAGGATTAACTGTCATCTCTTCTGAGTACTCTCTTCACTTTATTTATATTATTAAATTAAGCCTTATCACTGTGCCATATTTTCATGTTTCTACCACCTATCACAAACCTGACCCACAGCCGGAGGGTTATAAAATGTTTTTGTTGGTCTGATGGATATATCCAATCCAATTCAACAAACACTTACAAGCATCTGTTATAGGAAAAATCCTTCACTAGGCACTTTGCAAAAATAAATTAGGCATTCCCCACCCCTAAGAAGCTTACAGTGTAGTTAATAGCAGTAAAAAGCTGATGCATTAGGAGAGCTTGGTATTTAAAAGAAACAGTTTCATACTGTCAAGAAACTCTTTCTAATTCATTACCATGGGTTTTTCTGAAACAAGACTTTACTAAAGCAGGACACTCCCTGCTTTGATCAGGCCTGGATTAGCTGGGCCTAGGTTAGGTATCCACTGTCTATAAGTATGTAATAAGTATCAAGGGAGATTGCGAGACCCTAATTCACATTATAGCCTCAGAGAAACTGGCCATTCAACATTAGAATACCCAGGGCCCCATTTATCTCTTGAGAAAAATGATGGAAAGAACTTTTATTATGCTGATAGCAGTTAAGCCTATAGAAACTGGAATTTACAATCAAAAAGGCTTCTTCCAATCTCTGGGAAGAACACCTGTTATGAAGGGAATTCAAGTGGAGGTACGAGAGAGTAAAACTCTATATATCTTTCAGGAGACACTGGTTGACTATCAGTTGAGGAAAATGTTATCGAATGTAGCACAAGGAGATGCCACTCAAATATCCTCTACTGCATCTTGCAGGGACTCTGCCTAAAATTCTTCAAGATGGGGCACTGTATAAATATGGGGCTGCATGATGGAGAGTTGTAACAGCAACAATAGGGATTTCATAGTGCTTTAGCAGTCTCCAAAAAGGCACATTTTAATATAATTTAATCCTGATAAAGCTCTATGTTCTATGCACAAGGTATGTTGACTCATTTGACATGTGAGAGAACTGAAGCTCAGAGAATTTGTTTTCTTATCCAGTATCACACAGCAAATAACTGGTAAAGCTGACTGGAGCTTGTGCCCCAAACTCCCCTGGTGTGGCAGTGATACCAGTGAAGACAGAGGCAGTGGGAGCTATGGCCACAATAGCCACAGTTGAAGCCACTGATCATGACAGTGAAGTGGCACACAGTGGCTCCATGGAAGGATAGCTCTGTCCACGTGGAGGGGAATGGATTAGCCACCTTAACCCTGCCGGGGGGAAGGAAGGAACTTGGAGGCTCAGGGTCCTGTGATTCTACCAAGCAGGGGCTTAAAGGTCAAAGATAATTACACAGATTTTGAGGCCATAGATCATTCCTCAACTGCACTGCCCCAATCCTTACCTAGCTCAATCCCAAGGCCAATGTGGTAGAGGAAGCAGGGGTACATATAGTATCCATCTTTCCACATACAACACACTTTATTAACTTTAATTCATTTGTCTAAACAGCAAAATATGACTACTGAGTCTTCCAGAAGAAATTGAGAGTCATCTGACCAAGAAATAGCCTTTCAAACAACTTGGAAACTTGTTTGAGAGTGCCATTATCTGGGAGAGATGATTCTCTGAAATTTTCCACTCTAGGCTCTTCTTTCTTCCTTAGGAGGGAACACCAGTCATGGTCCAAAAATTCTTCTTGCAGAAACTGGTTTTGTTCCAAAGAGCCCACAACCCAACCCAACACCTCTTCACCTTCATGTGCCTCCCTCACCCCCAGACCCTTTACCACCTTCTGCCACTTCTATCATTCCTACCTCTACTACGCCTCCTGCTCCTTGAAGGATCCGTGTAAAAGGTCAGCTGGGGGTCATTTTCTGCCTCTGTGCCAGAATCCCCTTCAGGGTTCAAGAAGGCGGAACCAGCTGTAATGAAAGCAGCATGGCCAACAAAACGTTTTCAGTTCTAGTTTCATAATACCAAACCATTGGGCAAGTTCAATAGGAAAATCAACAAAAATTAAAGTAAGTTGACTGATAATCCGGGAGAAGTAGCCAGGAGGGTTGGGGCTTCCTCATACCCCCTTTGGAGATTTGTTGGAGAAGTAGACCATTAGGACAGCAGTCACTGGAGCTCTACCCTGCCCAGCCCACTTCCTCTGACTAGGGCCATTTCTGGCACCTGCCAGAGAGGACCTCCAGGGAGAGTGGGTGGAATAGAAAGAAAGGGGAATTTCCCTCATTACAGGTTATGATTCTGTTAATATGAGACTATCTAAGGGGTATAGGAAATTACATCTTTGTGTTTTTTTCTGGCTCTAGAATTATATATATTTAATACAAAAAAGACAGAAGAGAATAAAGGAAATACATAAAACTATGTAAAGGGAACAATTCTAATGCCCTCTAAATCCTTTAAATCAGAGATAAACTCTGCTAACATTTCATGTGTATACTCTCTGGCTTTTACTGACACAGAAACAAGTAAAGGTTTTTTAATCTCTCTTTTAAAATGGCATTATGCTGTATCTTCTACTTTATAACTTCATTTTTTCCCATTTGATAGATGGGTGGTCAACTTTCCATATTAACAAATATAGATCTGTATTATTTCAAATGGTTGCATGGTAAGTGCTGGACAGTAGACAGATGTGCCAAGTAGTTAACCAATTCCCTGTTGATGGACATTTAAGCTATTTCCAATTTTTCGCTTGTTTAAACAATGCTGTGATGAACGGCCTTTTACACACTTCTTTGCACACTTGTCCAATTATTTCCTAAGAATAGACTCTTGTTGGTGAAATTACTTGGTCAAAAGGTTTGCACATTTACATTTTTTTGGTAAGTGGCTTTTAACTGGCCTCCAGAAAGGCTGTGCTGGGGCATACCCCCTCTAGCCATGCGTGAGAGAATGGGTAGAAGATATTAATGGCCCTGCCTCTACCAATATGAAGGAATCCACCCGCAAACCCTAGCATCAGACATGCATACCTCTCGCTTTGTTGTTGATCCGCTTTCTCTGGCTGCTAGAGGTGTGAGAGAGAAGGGTGGCTTGCTGGTGGTTGGAGTCCACAGGGCTAGTGGCGATAATGTTATCTTTATACTTGTTCATCAGTGACAGCTTGGCATTGTCACTTCCTGTATAAGGAAAAGATGAGGCAAAAACTTCAAGAGAAAAGACCAAAAGAAAGGAAGAAGGAAATCTGCATAAATCAAGAAGATAAGGTCTCACAGAATTGAAATAAGACACCAGCCAACTGAGAGACTGGCTGCAAGAAACTGAAATACTGCTTTTTGATTTCTGAGGGACTGCAAAGTTACGGGAGAAGCAGTGAAGTCAGGGAATTACAACTGAAAATCCAATTCAACTATTATTATATTATGTATTATAATAATTCTATATTGATAAGGTCAACACTTGTAACCCTTTGGCTAAATACAGACTGTAGATTTCTTTATTTTGGTCAGCACAGAGTTTTAAAAGAATTTGAATTTGTGTGCATTCAGGCAGAACATGCCCCTTCTCTTTCATCACAGTCTGCACCATCCCCTATTGTCTGACCTCCTTCTGCTTCACATATCTGTGTTATCTGTTGGCCTCCTAAAGGCATTTGAGTTGATGATAACCCCTGAGTACCATATGTCTACTTTGTGCGCTTAGCACTACACCAGGTGTGACGGGGAATATGAAGAGATGTTGATGATATGTCCCCCATATTCTCAAGGAATTCTCAGGTTTTAAATCTTATTAGAAATTGGCTTTTCGTGTAGAATTTCCTGTAGAGAACAAGCAGAATAAAAACCTCTACATGTTTCCACTCTTTCAAGCCCCACTGAAAGTTCATATATAGTAAGCAATGTTCAGCATCAAATATGTCTTCCTCAAAGATAATTGGGCAGTTCTTTGAAGGATCACCGTTAAGGGTTTATCTATGGAGATTTGCTGATTCATAGAAGTTTTAAAGAGAAATAGGTAGGCTACTGTAAAGGAAGAGTGCAGTCTTTCTCTCTCTGCAGTTTTGACCCTGATCTTGTTCATCTGGATTAGTTCTTCCAGCCAGTGTCTCCATAGACACACAATGCATCTAGGGTCTGATACCATGATTGCAATCCTTCATATTCTTTGAAGAAGTGCATCCCTTGTAGAGAGCACAGAGGCATGAGCAAGATAACATAACTAAAACACTCCAGGCCCAATTCTCAGGAGTCATAGGAAAAAGCAGATACCACTGTCCCCTCCATTTCAATGGAGAGTTAAATTGCCTAAGCAAATATACAATATACAAGAAATCATATACACATGTTCATTTTTCTTGCTATCTCATTTCCCAGAGGGTTGCTCATTACACACTAAAATGGCTCTAACTCACTCCTCTGTTGAACGTTACAGTATGTTGCTTCCAGTGCCTGCTGAAAGTGAAAAGAGATCCAATTTACATGGTTCTTCTGGTTTTCTAGATTAGAAAACAGTTCTCATCATCTCAGGCAACAGGTTATTCTTGCCTATCTAGGGAAGGGCACTGCCACATCACACTATGTAGGACAACCAGCTGTTGTCACACAGCTGTTCCTACCCACTCCCGGCTCTTTAGGATGAAGGACCAAACAGCCCCTTGCCTTTCTCCCATCCCCACCTGGTGTGAGGTCCATCCCCGACTTTTCATTGCAGCCCTGCAGGGAGTCGAGGGTGCGCGTGACCTGGCTGGCAAAGTCCTCCCCTCCGTTCATGCACTCCCTCTGCAGGTGGTGGCGCAGATCAGTGATGTCATACTCATAGCCGTCCAGGATAGGTGTCTCCCGGATGCTCAGGGTGCCACTGGAGTTGTGGCCCTGCACGCGGGCGTTGCGCAGACTCTCCCGTCCATGCCCGCCAATCAGCACAGAAGGAATGTAGTGAATCTCGTTGGCTGCCTCAGCACTGGCACTCTTCTGGGGCTGGGGGACCCGGCGGCGTTTGCACCAGCGCCGGCGAGTGTACAGGATCATCACCAGGCACAAGATGGACAGCAGCAGAGCGATCATGCCACCCTAGGAAGAGAGGACCACAGATGGATGTGGGAAGATGGGCAGGCTCCTCCCACAAAGAGTCATTGCTCCTTCCGCCACCACCATTCATCACTTATTTATGCATTCATTCATTCAACTGTATTAAGCATTTGTAGCAAGCATCATTCAGCAGTCAAGGGAAAGTCTGCTGTGACTGGTATTTAGGGTGAGAGAAAAATGGAGCGGGGATGACCAGTGCATCATTTCAAGTGATCCAGTTCCTTCGGGCTTAGCAAACAATTTGAAGAAAGAAGTCTTTGTGAGTGTGTGTGAGTGTGTGTGTGTGTGTGTGTGTGTGTGTGTGATTTCAGCTGCAAAAACAGGGGAAAGGGTTTATTTGTTAAATCAAATCTGCCACACATAAAGCTGGTTTCAGGACTTTATTTTTTTAGCAATTTGGGGTGGCATCTGGTTTCTTCCTGTCTCACGTCTAAAGATCAATCATAGATTCTAACAGTGGTTCCACCAATTATCAGTGGGTCCTATAAATTCTAAACTTCAGATCCCTCATCTGTATAATGGAGAAGATACCACTTCACTACCCAGGGTGGTTGTAAGAATTAGGTTAGCTAACTATGTAAAGTGCCTAGCATAAGATATCTCACATAATCAAAGCTGCTCTCAGCATAACCTTAAATGTCGCCGTCTGAGTAACTGGCCCAGCAGGAAAAACCATTGACAAATCTGAATTGAAATTTACATCCATCAGGAATTTACCACCAAGTGTGGGGAGGAATCTCATCATTTGAACATGACTTTTTGGGTCACAGATTTTCCTTAACCACACAGTCCTGAGTGATGTTCCCCCTTCTTACTAAAGCTCAGGGGAAGGGATTGAGACGCAAGTCCTGAAGTCAGGCTGGTGGAGGAGTTACCTTCCGGTGCTCAAAGGCCAACACCTCGAAGGCCATTCCTTACAAATCAGGACACCACGCTGCTGCCTGTCAGAGGTGAGGATGCAGGACTCAGTGAGACTGAACACATGGCCTTCACGTCACCGGGGCAGCATTTAGAGGGACAGCCTTTAAGCTTGGTGCTGCATGGCACTCGGTGGGCATAAATCTTCCAGTGCACAATCTCTATTCACTCCCTTTATTTTGGTCAATATCTTTCCAAACCTATTTAATTAGGCTAGCATGTGCCAAATGGTTCTTCTCTCAATCTTAGGCTTCAATCATACCTCCCTATCAAATAAGCTAGAGATAAAAATCCCCTACTAATTCCCAGAGGGCCCACCTGCATAAGACGAGGTCAAGAGTATGCCCCCAAATACATTAAAGGGGCTTTTCCAGTCTCATAATAATTATGCCTTGGATTTATAAAATTCCTTTCCCTGAAAATCTTCCTATTTATCCTCCCTCTTTCACCATCACTGTAAGCAAAGGAATAGACACACACACACACACATACACTGCCACTTTCAAGCAGGCAGCACAGAGGAGCAGAGACACGAGGCAACAGAGTCAGCTGCCAAGTGACAGGCTATATCATGTGACTTGTTGGGGACAGATGTATGCTGACCTCCTGGTTTTCAATTCTTTCTGTTTTTTGCAGAACCCTTTCTCCTGGTGCAAGCTCTTATGCAAGTAATGCAAGTACAGAGAAAGAGTAAACATGCTCAGGTTCCATTGTGGGTAGGAGTCCAAAGCCAAGTATTCTAGGTCCTTGCTAACTGCTACCTCCACTCCCATCTATCCTGGCAGCCTGCAGACACACACGCAGAGCTCCTGGGACCCCACAGAATACTGCCTAGAAGACACAGTGCCTCCACAGTGCTGTGCCACTCATTGACAGTGACTGTTTGTGTCCAAACCAACAGTTTTTTTTTTTTAAACAGAACCTGTATCTCAGAGTCAGAGCTAACTTTTCCTTCACCCCAAATTGAAATTGCAACAATAGGTAATTAAGCCACACGGAAGGAATAACTTCCCAACTGAGAGAAGTTGTCAGACATTGAATTAGGCTAGTGAAAACGAGAGGTAATTTTATTCCCTAAAGAGCTGTAAGAGTAGCATAAGCATCAATCTCTAAGGAATGGCTTAAACACCGTGTTTTTTGCTCACGTAGGTTTTTTTAGGAGCTCCTTTCACTGTTCCTCTCTAATTCTCCTTTAAGATGGTCACAACAGTGTTATGATGAGGTCTGGGGCATAGGCTCATTCCCTATATTATACAGTAATAAAACAAGATTAGCTGTCCATTATCATGCTTTTACCATGTACCAGATACTTGTTCAGAAGGTTCCTCACTTTCAACTCAATTTCCCATTTTACATTTGAAAAAGATGAGGCACAGAGGTTAAATAACTTGCCCAACATCACACAGCAAATGAGCAGTGGAACTGGAAGAAGACCACAACTCTTATTTCAGAGCCTATATTCTTAAGCACTAGCCTGCAGTCACTCAGAATGAGCATGGCTCACTGGAGAGACATCTACACCCCGGCATCTATCTTACAGATCATAAGAGGACAGAGTAGGAGAGTGTGGATGAATACATCCAGACCTATTGTCAGTTCTGGAAGAAAGAGTATTCAAATACTCAGATTTCAAATATTCAAAGTGCACATCTACCTCACAGTGGGTCAAAGGAGGAGCTATCATAAACAAAGGACCTTTAGTAAGCACCTATGAAGCATCCAAATCCAAGATTAGTTGGTAGTAAAAAGACAACACTCACGTTTTAAGTTATCTGTGTTAAAATAGGACTATTTATATCACTACATGCCTGAAAGATACCATTAGGCCCTCAACTGGGCTGAATTTAGATGAGAAATGTGTACTTTCTTTCAATTTAGGGACACACTGCCTATCCATCTCTAGGTTCGGCCCCTTCCTTTTCTGATGAAAAAACCAAGGCTCAGAGAAACTACAGAACTAGACAGTGCAGAACTGGCTCTAGTCCCAGATCTTCCTTCACTGCTCTTCTCACAGGCCATTTTGGTAAGTTCATCCAAAATTCCCTTTACCATGTGTGGAGCCTAGACACTATATTAAGAATATTTTATGTTCATTTTTCTTAAAAACATAACATAGGGAGCTAGAACAGAAGCTTTTGTTTTGCTAAGCCAGTATATTTAGCTTCTCTAATTTTGCTTTAGTGAAAAAACACATCCTCTGCTTAGAGTCAGTGACTCTCGATGACCTCAGCTTTCTAATAATCAGTTACCAGGAATAAGCTTCAGTCAATAGGTGAAACTCAGCACAAGCATTTGAAAAAGGATTCTCAGGTACTCAAGCTGTGGTATGGGTTCTCTGCTTCTGTAACCCAAATTGGTGACAGATGTCAAAATGCTTTGCAATGGCTTACTAATTGTGCACTATTTTATAAACAATAATATACCATAATGTGATGTGACATTAATATGTGATATTATTTAATAATATTTTGTAATAATTATTTGTAAAATCACTACATATAAATTCCACTGAAATGCTCTACCTGCTTGAGCAGGTAGCAAGTAGGAAGAAAATATAGGCCCACCACTGTACTAGGAAAAGGCAGGGGTCTACCACTTTGGTAACTGTCCTTCTACAGTGAGGACTTGGCTCACATTCAGTTACTGTCACATTTTTCAATACACCATAGGTCTTGGACAATTTCTTTTCTTTCTCTCTTTTCTTTCTTTTCTTTCTTTCCCTCCCTCCCTCCCTCCCTCCCTCTCTCTCTCTCTCTCTCTCTCTCTCTTTCTTTCTTTCTCTCTTTCTTTCTTGACAGGGCCTTACTCTGTCACCCAGGTTGGAGTGCAGAGGTGTGAACTTGGCCCACCGCAATCTCTGTCTCCCGTGTTCAAGTGATGCTCTCATCTCAACCTCCCAAGTAGCTAGGATTACAGGCACACACCACCACACCTGGCTAATTTTTGTATTTTTAGTAGAGACAAGGTTTGAACATGTTGGTGAGGCTGGTCTCTAACTCCTGACCTCAAATAATCCACTTGCCTCGGCCTCCCAAAGTGGTGGGATTACAGGTATGAGCCACTGAGCCCAGCCAATTTCATTATTCTTAACCTTACTGCTTTCGTAGAGAATTTTAAGCAGTTTCAGTAAATGTCATGGATACTCCACGATTTTCCTTTCAAAGAGTCTAGTGAAATGAAGAGGGGGCAGATGGAATGGAAAGGAAACCCTAGGCCAAAGACTGTGGCTGGAAGCATCCCAATAGCCAAGTCGAAAAGAGAAAGGCAAGATGCACACATCTTACACAGCTTATTGGGGGCACCAATTGTCCTCTGGATACTCAGCTCCCAAAAGACTTCTACTTAAGGTCTGCTCATGAGCACGCTGACAAACAGAATGGGCACTTATCACACAAGGCTTTACAGAGAGTGTACAGGGGTTCTTCACATGCACATGTCTTGCTTTGAGTTTCTGTTTTACCCTAGATGTGTTCAGAAAGTATTCTTCATTTATTTGTGTTAGCTCCAATTTTTATAGCCATTGGAAAAACAAAGACAAAACATTACAGTATATCTGGATTCAGGCAACAAGTTACAAGTTGTAAACTCTGAATATTAAAAAAGAAACACTGACTGTAAGCACTGGCTGCAAAACACGGAATTGTTTTGTTCGTTATTCATCTTTGCATGAGTTTTCTGATTATTCTATTGATTTTTTTCTCAAAACTGTTAACATTTGGTAACTAGAAGCATGTTTGGGGTATACGAGAAACCCACATCTATTAACGAGTTCCTTGAAAAAAAAAAGCGGCATTTTAAAATACATTTTTCTTTTAAAAAAATCAATAAATCATTTCTACTGGCTGTAATAGATACCACACAAATGAAATCAGCTTTTATTTTATTATGAAATTGACATTTTCAGCACTTACTTAAGAGAGTAGTATGAGGTTTGTCAGATAATTTGTAGATTTTAGGATTTTTATGTAACAATGTGTTACATAACATTGATGGTAATTGCCGAAGGATGGAAAATTCTAAGCAGATCTCTCCTTTATGCTTATCCCAGTCCTCTGGACCAATGACAAGACTGTCTCATTATCTGACCCGTATATTCATCCTGGGTCCTGGGTCATACTTTCCTCCTTCAGCTAACTCCTATTCATTCTTCAAAGTCAATTCAGTGACACAACTTCAGCCAGCTATTCTCTAGTCTCACTGCACTTTCCATAGAACCCTCCACATAATTCTAACCACAAGTACATTTACCTTTGATTTTCTTGTCTATCTCATTTGCTAGACTACAGAGGACAGGGGCCATGGGGCAGAGGCCATGTCTAATCTCTCTCTTTTATAGCTCCAGGGTAAAGCACAGTGCCTGGCATAAAGCAGATGGTCAATAATTGTGGGACAGAGGAAGGAAGGGAGAGGGGAAAGAAGAAATAAAGAGGGAGGAAGGAAAGAAGGAAGAGAAGAAGGGAAGGAAAGAGAGAGGAAGAGAAGGAAGAAAAAAGAAAGGAAAAAAAGGAAGAAGCATCATCAACTTTCAATATATTTCAATATGGTCATCTTCTCTGTGCCTACAAGCTAATCTTGTATAAGTTAGCTGGTTGGGTGACTCATTTATTCAATTTATTACTAAATCATTCAACAAGCACTTACTGATGCCTACTTTAGCAAGGCATTTTTTTCAGTGGTCACTGTTGTGAAGATAGTGCCGTGAGTAACACAGGTATACTTCCTGATCTCATGTAGTTTATATTTTAGTTATAGGAATTAATCTACATAATTTGATTTTTAAAGATAAACGCAGGCATAAAAGGAAGACAAAAACAGATCACAGGCGCTGGCCAGTCATTACTTCTCTTCTTCAAACCAAAGACACTGTGGTAGATGAAGATATCTTGGACTAGAGGTAACACTCTGGTAACAACCCCATGGACCAGTGGAATCCTTCTCAAATCAGTGTCACATAATCAATAAATCCTAAAATAAAAGAATCTGGATCTATTAAATGTCACAAAGTTTAGAGAGTCACCTGGGCTTTCTGAACCCTTGGCAGAGAAATGGAAAAGCTGAGATTATGCTTCCAGCTACCATCTGTCAAGAGACTACAGCCAATCAATCAGCTCACATTTCAAAGCTTACTTTTACCTTAGGAGTAAGCAGAAGAGTGAATTTGAGACAGAATTAATTATTCCTCAAGGCAATGGACATACTGAATTCAAATTATATTCCTAGAGGAATTAAATAGTGGTTACAAAATAGGAATCATATACAAGAGTTTGGTAGCTCATGTCTCCTGTTTTGTCTTAATACCAATGCCCCAAGGTCAGGGGTAAACACCCTCTCTCGGATACAGCAACAATCACTCATATTTTTTTCTGGATGTCACTCATATCTTTTATAAGAGGCAGAACAAGAACAGAAAAACTGTGCAAACCCACATGGAAACTCTGGGCATATCCTAATCTAGAACCAAAATGTTTCAGGAATAAGGAATGGATAAAGCAGATGGATAACTTCTTAAGATCCCTTCTGATCCTGTGATACTATGGAGCCTACTGGAAAACTAGACTTAAATTACTAGCAACATGAAGAACCCCAGTAAAATAATAGGGTAAAGCAGCTGTGTAATTATGTGCAAATTGCAGACCCTTTTGAACCTAACCCAAGCCTTCATCGATAAAATTCAGTGATTGAAAGAAATGCATGACTCTTCCAATCTGAAAATTTTCTGATTGTAACACTGATCCCTGTCAAACAGGAAATGGCTCTGCATTGGTAAACTAAGGATAGACAAAATGCCTGTGCATTCTTCCTGCCCAGCAAAGTCACAAACCACAGACCAAGGAGATGATGGAGCTGACCCACCAGAAGCAGGTCATCAACCCCATGTAGCCAATGATCTCCTCACAAGCAGACCCCCTCTTCCCCAATTGCATACAAAGGCCTCTGAAATGAGTGGATGTCATAAAAACTGTGATAACACATTCTTGACCATGAAGATCCCTTTCCTGCCAGAAGGAGTCACCCAAACTAGAAGAGAAAATGCCCTTGCTTCTCTGGCAGATTCTCTTTTCTATGCTGGTTAGTGAATAGAAATTCATTATCCCCTGCCCATCTCCTTTGCAGATGAAAGACAAGTGAAAACACTTTAAGCATGTTAAGTAGCAAGTTCGATTTATAAATTATTAGGAACATTACCTCCCCTTGGGAGTTTTCTGAAGTCTTTAATCGTGTGGAAAGGCTTTCCAGTTGCCACGGGCCACCATGTTAATTAAGAGGCCTCAATATGTCTTCTGGGGCTCCTGGTGTGAATTGCATGCCCCACTGGCAGGGCCCAGCCCGTGCTGCTTGGTTAACTTCTCACTGGGGTAGTTACTACTGCTGACTGCTGCCTCAAGATGCTTCAGCATCCCCTTCTCCCATGCCCCTAAGACAAAGTATCCAAAGCTTAGGGAAGAAATAGGATATTCCCCCAATTCTGTCTCATTAAAATGCCATTGGTGGGTAAATATAGGGATGAGGCAACCTTCCACAAACAAGAGGCAAAGGCTAAGACCAAGAGCCTTTCAAGGTTAAGCAGGTTGGTATTTGAGTCCTTCCAACCTAAAGAGGCTATGTTCCTCTTAGGAGGAAACTCAACTCTCTAGCTTTGTAATTACTTTTTAATTTAATTTTGTTTTATTTTGTTTTTCCTAGCTCTAAAAGTTTTAAGACCGTTAGGTTTGATCGTCTTTCTTCTTTAATCTGGAAAGTTTGTCTTCAATTCCTGTATGAGACTTTAGGAGTTTCGTCTAATGAGAGCCTGGAGCCCTACAGGGACAGTGGCTGGAGGCTAGTGTGCTGGAGTCAGCCTGGGCTATTTCAAGTTGTACTCTTTCAGATTCTGTTTATAGAACTGCTTTTTTCCGTTCTCGAGATTTTTTTTTTCTTGCCTCAGACCCTTGACTCTGTCATCCCAAAGAAAAGCAAAGGAGCGCATTTCTCCGTGAGCTGCTTAGAGCTCTCTCATCATTAGTAGCTACAGTTACCTGTTGTTTGCCTTAACAAGAGTGCTAAGGCCAAGCAGGGCTGGGTGAAGCAGGATGACAGAGAAACAGCTCATCATGGGCTGGGTTTTCAGCCCATAGATCCATAATTCCAAAGACTGACCTACACCTCTGCAGTGTAGGAGACCAGTAAGGAATCAGGCTACCTGGGCAGACCTGAGGTCCTTCATCCCTCTGGATGCAGATGTAATAATTTTCTAAGAGATGACGCTGCCTAGTCAGACATCATGGATGGCACCCCAATTAGTATCATGTGTTAAGAGGCTGGCCCCACATATAACCCATGTGTGTGGATATTAGTGTGCATGCACACGCACAAATGTGTGTATTATGCACAACAGACAGGCTGGAAGATAAAAGGGTCCACACGGAAGCAGAAGCACTCCAGGTCGCTGTCTCAGCAACTCATGGGCAGAGCTGCATGAGACAGGCTCCCTCCATGGGCTGTGGGCACCAGCCCTTCAAAACTTCACAAGCCAAGCATGAAGCCAATAAATAAATATCACCAGCTGGATAATGCTCAATGCCTATTCTGGGCCACGTTCCTTTCCTCCTTTCTTCTTTGTTTTTTATGCAGTAGGTGATCTTGATGAAATAAAATAATAATAATAATCTACTCCATTAGGACCAAACATTAAGGGAACTATTGAACGAGTAGGGGAAGAGGCAGCGGGCACAGTATATGCTAATGACCATTAGACTTTATCCCTATTTTTCTCTGATCATAAAGGAGTTATTAAATCCCTCTTCCTCCCGTTTCCTCAAAGTCAGGCAGGCCAGTTTAACGGGGGAAAAGAGGTTCTCAGAGAGCTGATAGTTCCATAGGCAGCAGCTGGGGCTGAGTACATGAAAATCAACAGCATTAAAAACTAGTCACTGCAGGAAGACCTTATGCAGGGCATGTGTAGGGATTCCAGTGACTTCAGAGGTAAACAGCCTATAACATAGTTGGGAATAGGAGGGGAAAGAGGGCCAGGATGTCAAAATTTCTCTGAATTTGGTACATATTCATCAGTATCACTATCTGAACCAGGGAAGACCCTGAAGATCCGTTTCCTCTCCAGCTAACACTGAGATGGATCCTTCAAGGCTGCACTATTCAGAGATGCCTGTGAGTCAGGGTGTAGGTAGAAGGCCTTTCACATGGAGTGTGGCCTTGATCATATTCTTGTCCCACACAGAGAGGTACAACTTGATTTTCATGATTGCCGTGAGATCTGGTATGCCAGGATCCAGTCAAGTATTCAAGGATCCTGCCCCTGTTCTCTTTTACAGTGGGATTTCCAGCAGCACAGTCCCTAGACTGGGAGAGGTAAAGATCACATAGCTGATGGCTAGTTTTGTGATGATCTCAAAGTCCACAAACCACTATAAATGAATTAAGCATTTCTCAGCTTCCTATAATTAATCCCATTACATGTGCTTAATTCTTCCTCCAAACTCCTGCCTCATTTTGTTAGTCTATTCACACAGTGCTTTATTCCTAGAGTACTGGTACAATAAAGAAGTAATACTAATGACAACTACTATTTATTGTGTTTACCACATGCCAGACATAGCACCTAATGAATTATACTCATTATTTTATTTAGTCCTACCAATAAGTATAAGTAGTAAAAATTACAATTTCCATTTTTAGAAAGTAACTTACCCAAGTTTACAAACTAGTATGAGGCCAAACTAAGACTCAACCACTGACATTAATGATGGTGTTTTACAACCATGTCACATAGAAAGAAGCCCACCACTGTGGTCTGGGTTCTAATCACTCAACTTCCCATTTTCTTTAAATTAAACCCCAGACTTCCTTGCTTCTACAACTAACTCTTGAGGTTATGCAAATGAGGATCCCTAAATGTCTACACTCAATACTGTCTACACTGCCTGATACCTGCAATCTTTTCCAGTTAAGCTTGATCATCGGATTGGCCAAATACAACATTTTAAACAATAATTTAACCAATATGGCCAAGGAGGATCACACTTGTCAGGTTGTCATTTTGACACAGGCAGCGAAAATTCTATGGAGATATCTGCCCTTGGGTAGATGTAAAGTGAAATCAACTATCTTCAGAGTCTGAGAGTACAGATGCTCAACCATTTCCTTGAGAACAGTCTGACACTAATGCACACAGACTGAGGTCTCTTTGTTCTCTGTAAGCCCTGTTCTGGGATGGGAGACATAAGAAGAACAATAAACACTTTCCACAGTATAACAACACACATGTAAGACAGACTGGGGAGAACTGTCAGACTTAACTTTCAGGGAAACTAGGAACTTCATTACAGTCAGGTCACACACAAAAAACACTGTGCTAGCCGATAGATTTGGAGAAGACAGGAGAAAGCCCACAGGCCATGTTTTGCATTAGAACCCAAAAGATGACAACGGCCATTCCCAGTGCAAGTCATTTAATGCCAGTCAAAAACAGAGGTTAACAAAACTTGTATACATTGCTTTGGGCTCATAAACTTCCTCCAACTGGTAACTGATTTGACCCACCACAGAAAATTCTAATCACAGGCCCCAAATTCTAATCCAAACCCTGGGAGAAAAATGGGTATCCATGGTCATATCCCTTGTAATGTTCCAGCTGTGACTCAATCTTGGCATCCAAGTAAGATGCACATTAGAGCTCAAGAATTGTAGCAAAGGGAACAGAAGAGGAAATTAAGGGCTGAGAGGAGATGCTGACGTACGAACACGATTAGAGCATCATACGCCAATATTCCTTCCAAGCCCCTCACTCCTTGCCAGCAAGCTTTGTCTGGCATCAAACAGGGGAAGGAGGAGAAACCCTGGCAGTCCAAAAAGTCTTCTTTGGGGCCCCACACTGAGTGCTGTGGCTCTTATTTCTCCCTCTTTAAAAAATTATTAAATTGAATTTGTTTTTCTCTGGAACTAATCAAGCACAAAATCTGAAGAAGAGGCCTGGTTTGTGAAGGCAATCTCTGAATGAGGTACTGACATTCTCATTAGGATGGGCTTCGTTAAGCCACCAGCTCCAACATCAGCAGCATATTGTCTTCAGCTAATTACATTTTTTTGCTGGCAAAGCTATTGTACAAGTCTTCAAATCCTTCCCATCATTAATTTTAAGAAATGAAACACACACACACACACACACACACACACACACCCCCAACTGCCCTGTCCTACCTCCTCTCTCCCTGGCATCCTACCCACCCATAGCCCCAGGCTGTCAGCTGTGTTTTTCTGTTTTTTCAGGCTTCCTCTCTTGTACTGGCATTTGTTGTTGTTGTTTGTTTTGCTTTGTTTTTTGAGGTGGGGATGGGGATTGTGATGGAGTGGGGTGCAGGTAGAGAGTCTGTTGCTTAGGCCTGATTTCTTCACTAGCTGACCATGGTCCCCTCTGTTCCCAGCAGAACAGCCAAACGCTGGTTACTCCCACCAAGACCTCCCGCGCAGGCCTGGTGCTCACCAGCCAAAGATGGGCAGGAGCAAAGGGAAGCTGGAAATTGGGCCCCAGCTCTTCCCCACCTGCCAGAGAAAGTGACAAAAGGCTCAACTCTGCTATTGTTGGTCAGGTTTTGATTTGCTGATGAGTGGCTCGATCATGCAGGGAATCCATAGGTCAGCCAGAGACTTTCGCGTGATACAAACGCAGTCAGGGGTTCTTGCTTCCAAGACAACTGATGAGGCAGACATCATCTGCTGGGCCAACTGCCTAATTCTATACCTGTTTTCCTGAACCCATGGGGTCATTCCCAGCCAACCTGCAACATCATTATAAATTAATTCAGATCATAGTGTTCACAGAGTTTCTTCTTTCTACATTTTAATAGTTGTGATTTATTTTTTCTATTCTTAACATTCAGTTCTGTTGTAAGGGAGAGAGAGACAGAAAGGGAGAAAAACGGGAGGGAGAGGAAAAGGGAGAAAGAGCAGGTATGGGGTAATAGGTCTTTCTCTGCCTATCTCCACACCTTTGCTTTCTCATTTCCCTGAAATGTTCTTCTTTGTATCTCCCCTACCTATGCCTTTTCTGTGCTTTCAAGTTGCAGCATACATCCGTCTCCTTCCTGAAACCTACTTTGATTACTCTGATCCTCAGACATATTGTTCTATTCCAATTCCTAATGCATATGTGGACATTCATCAATTAATCCTTAATCCCTAATTCTGTTGCTCCCTGTATCATGGCTCTGACTGGACTTGCAGGCAGAGACCAAGTTCTAAATTCCTTCCACAGCCCCAGCCTTAGCAGAATGTCCAGCACGGGGCTGACACTCAGTGAATGCTACATAGCTTGATTAACTCCAGGGAGGCACATTCAGCTGACTTGCTGAGGCTGACAAAACACAAACAGCATTACGTTCATACTGTTGGTCAGTTCAGACTGAAGACCTCCATCTGAAAATCTCTCTTCCTTCTTTTCTGCTGGTTCCTGGATCGCTCTGAGGGGCACTCCCTTGGTCATGGAGTCCTCCCAGGAGAAAGTCAACTATAGTCAGGTGGTGGTTTCCTTACCCATGAGGATGCTCAAATGCAAGGTGCATGCTACAGATCCATCACCCAGAGGATACAGCTGTGTTTTTAGAGCGTGTGAAGACTTCTCTTTACCCAACCTCACTCCAGCTCCTATCTTTTGGTGCCTTTAGCCAGCATTTGTGAGACGGCTGACGGCTCACTTATAGTGACAGATTGTTTTTCTAGTAAAATAAACTAACCTGCACGTTAATCTAACTGTTCCTGCTCCACTCCTTAGAGGTCTGCAGGAATAGAGTATCAACTCCAGAGAAGTCAAAACTTGTAATCACATTAAAAATGTCTATTTAGAATCTAATTATAGCTACATACATGTAGCTGCACTACATACTTTATAAAGTGAATGGTGCAAAAATAAAAGTCCCTTCCCTTAGAAACGAAAGTGTGAATTTTGCATTTATATTTCTGTTTCTGCAGAGTCACTACAGGTAGGATGGAGAAGTTCTTCTTAACTTCATTCTATAATTGGGGAAATTAAATTTGGCTTAACAGGAAAACCAAACACTGTCAGGACCAACACTTCTCCATAGTTGTTTCTGCCACCATACCATGAGAGATACAGGCTACAAACCGGGTAGACCCCATTGGCACACTGAAGGCTCAATGTTCCCCTGGCACCGGCTGTAACTCCAATTTTTTATCTCTCTCAGTCAGCAAAGTATAACACAATGTAAGTTGAGTGAGAATGACCTTATTATAGGTCATTTGTAACTCTGACTCCACTCTAATGGAGAAAAGAAAACCAGTCACAATTTTCAGCACTTTACCTATTATTAGTATCAAATGCACTTGGCACATCTTACAAATGATGCAGACAGACCAGCCATCGTGACACTGTAGTAGAAGTGTGAAAGCAGCCACTGAGAACAGGAAAACCAGGAGCTGTTGGTTTTGCCCAGAAGGCTGAGTCAGGGACTTCCTGGATATTCGGGCTCTGGGAGGGGCCCTCTTCATTGCAGAACACCATGTGGTCTCATCCCACCCCTTATACCATGCCTCGTGACACTCAAAACTAAAGTTCCCACTCTGACAACCTTTTATAGTAATTTTGCTCAGTATCAACTTAAAAAATTATACGTATACACGCACACACACGCAGAGGGAGAGTGAGATGGCCTCATGATCTAGCCACTTCTCGTGTGTGTGACAGCCTTCCCCTAAGGTTCCTGTTCCATGAATATGTGAAGGGAGGAAGAGATGTGAGGGTTCAGTGGAGAAAAGGGAGCACAGGACTAGAGAGGAGGCCTGAGAGAACATTTTGCTGAAGATCTTCCAGGACAGAGGGGAAAATACACTGATTGATCACCTGCTCCCCATCCCAACAGTGCCACTGACCAGCCATTCAGCCATCTAACCTCCTTGAGCCTCAGCTCTCCATATTACCAGACTTGCTCAGCCTTCCTTGCAAGGTTGTCTGTTCATTCCCAAAGTCCCTTTCAGCCTCTCAGCAAAAGGCCAGGCCCTCGGTTAGAACTGAGAGAAGCATAATCCCTCCCACCAAGGAGCTTACACTCAGGGGAGGTAGGCTTATGCACAGGTAAGGATGATGCAGAAATATGCACCACGGATTGCACAAAACTACTTCACCCAGCCCGGAGAGAAAAGGGGGTCAGAAACACTTTCCTAGAGGGAGTCATAGGGCAAAACTGAATTTTAAGAAGAGTAGAAAGAGGTGACCTCACTCAGAGGAGAGGAAAGACATTCTCAGCCAAAAGGCCAGCATAAGTGAAATCACAGAAGTATTAAATAGCAAGGGAGGTTCACAAAATATGACTGATGGTCAGGGTAGCTCACAGAGAGGAAGGCAAGGAGTGGAGGAGATGAGGGGCAGGCATGAAAGGTTTAACACCCTGGAAGTTAGCTTTCTGAGTGGAGGGACCTACCCAAGGTTTTCCACCAGGAAGGGGACATAGTTCAAGTTGCATTTTATTAGATTCAGCCTGATGGTGGTTGAAGGGAATTGTTTTAGGGAAACAAGTCAGAAGACAAGAGTGAAGAGGGGGGAAACCACTGTATCAGTCCAATGAGAGGTGAGGGGGGCCTGCACTTATAGTGGTAGTAGAGAGGGAAAGAAGAGAGGGAGTCTAGAGATGTTTACAAAATAAAATAAGCAGAGTATGGTGAAAAGGAGGGCACAAGAAGAGGATCCCATGGCCATGCTGGGCATAAGGACAATGAGTCTGCAGGTACAGAAAGTGGAAACCTGGGTAATAAGAATGAATGGGAAGACTGAGATCCATCTGTTCCTAAATAATGAAAATGCACTACTTGTTCAGAAGATCTTCAAGTGAAGTAACTGTCATTTTCCTTTGGAGTGTTCTTTCTTTTCAACCCTAGTGACCTGGAATGATTAGCTAGGTAAGGCAGCATCTAACACAGATGCTGATGAAAATTTCTGGATGCAAAATACAGGCCTTTGAATGCACTTACAGTATCACACAGGAACAGCTACATGGCCCACTTCCCACTCTTAACTTTTTTCATTAGATGAGATCAGGTGAAAATTAACATCAGAATCAAGCCTGATCAAAGAGGCAAAGGAACTCTCAAAGGGCGGCCGCCAGAGGGGCTCAGGATGTAGAAGAGGAAAGCAAGAAAGAGGAAAAGGCGCTGAATCTCCAGTACCTCAGAGGAGCCTCTCACTCCTAATGGCAACATGGGACTGACTTGTCCTTGTCTTCCTCTGATCCAGGGACTCTCCTGAGAACCAGCAAGGCCAGCCCAAAAAGGGAATCTGAGACATGGCCTGCAGGTCCCAGCATGGTTACTCAGCAAGGCAGAGTCCACCATCCTGCCAGAAAGTTTCCTTCTAAAGCAAATATTTTTCCCCCTAAGGCATAACTGTTATCCTGGGAATAGGGCACATGGGGCAACTAAAACAATACTTCCATAAGAAAGAATTATATTATATAAAGACTGGCTGGGCTGGACCTGAGTCATTTTAGGGAGGAGGATAAATGTCTCCTTCCGGGAGTATTCAAAGGCCTCCAGAGGCAATTCTGGGAGATTTCCCCTTCCCAAATCTCCCAAAGCTGGAGGCTGAAGGCTCTTCCTGTGGCCTGCTCCCTAATGTGGGGGAGCCACTCCATCCTAAATCAAACCAGGAGGCTCCTAGAACACTTCATGCTAGCAGAGCCTAACAGTATGTCTAGAGAGACTCGCTGGAGACACAGACACAGAGGAGCAGAGCAGGCCGAAGGCAATGGCTCTGAACCAACAATTCACAGATCAAAGGCGCCTGCAGAGAGCCCCCACTGGGCCATGTGAAGGGCTCAAAGTCACCAGCCTCCCTCCAAAGGACCAGCCAAAGATTCACAATGGGATGTGATGGCTCCCTCCCAGGATGGATCTTCTTCCATTCAACCCAACCTGTATACAAGCCCGCCAAGCCCAGCATGTTGCCCATAGACCATCATCTCATATTCATAAATGGAAAAAAGAAAAGCAGAGTTGCTGCAGGGAATGGAAGAAAGTTTCTTCATGCATTTCTTTCTCTGTCAACCAGGGATTGCTAGTGTCCCATATGTCCTTCATTTTCACATTCCTAGAATGTGGGAGCTGAAGGCAACTTACAAGTTCAGCTAGCCCGGGACCCCCAAGGCACAGGACATAGCCCATCTATGTGCTCCTGGTATGGGTGTGCCAATTGCTGTTAAAGGGGTGGGACATTTTTATGTTATCATTTATTTGTATAAAATACTATCTGCCTAATCTGTATTGAAATAATCAACTATAACATCAAACCCCTGATTTTATTGACATATTTCTCTCAGATAAGGCCAAAATAAGTTTAAATTGAAAAAGCGAGTCAATTTAAATAAAAATATTCAGAAAATACTAACATAGGTTGCACAAAAATATGCCAATAAAACATGAACGCCAAAGTTTTGAGAATACTTATCTCATTCCAGCCTCTCCTGTGTAGATGAGCAAACTGAGGCCCAAGAAGGTCAAGGAGCTTGCCTGAAGTTTCACATGTTTTTGAGAGAAAAAGGTCTATAATCAAAGCTTCCTGACTTCAAATCCAGTAGTCTTATCGCAACATTAGGCTGCTTGCCTCATCAGCAAGCTTTCGTCACAAGTGAGAAGAGGAAGATGTAATGCTGTCTGCGTGAGGACAGCTGGGCCCTAGGCCCACGTCACTCTGCTATGAAAGCTACAGCAGAGCCCTGGCTGGGACCTGTTGGTACTGCCTTAACTGACCCCAAGGTGGAGTCCAAGGAGGGTGGTCCTGCCATGGAAAGGCTGGGGGCCTCAGAGGCCGAGGCTGTTCACTCTGAGCCACAGAGCACTGAGGAAAGAGGGGCTGGGGATGGACACAGCCAGCTGAAATCCCAGGGATGATGACTAGGATGTATACATTCCATGACACTTAGGAAATAAAAAGAGAATGAAAGATGGATGCTTTCACATCACTGTTGGGACACAAAGCTTTTCTGAGTTTCCTCTGTATGACAGCTTACTTCATGTAAGAATGTGTCTGAAAACCCACAAATGCCAAATTATGACATGTTCACTCTTACAAATCCCAAGGGCCTATATATCTAAGTCCCAAATCCTTCTCACTTCTTCCTCAGACAAGATACAGACATGGAGGAAATGAAGGTTGAATCCTTTCATAAGGATCTGATGACTGATATCCCATATGGATCTCCCATATAGCCCATATAGCCCTGTCTTCTTTACGGTATTAGGGTAGCAGAACTCACATCTCAGGCCACCTTAAGCAGTTATACAAATCCCAAATGTCAGAGTTGGGAGCCAGAGCCCAGTAGACCCCAGATACGATTCTGTGAAGCATCCACTACTGTCAGCCATAGTACAACATATTAATAAACTGACATCTGATTCATCCCAAGTGAGAAGGCTACTTGACTCATCCTTTGCTATTCATGGACATCAGCAGCAGTGATAGAGGTATCATCAGGAGAGAAATCATAAATAGCAAGGCAGCAGCAAGAGGCACCTGACTTTCCTAGATTTATTATATAGAGAGAGACCCCTTCCAATCTTGGGGAAGGCTACTGACATCTGCCTGTCACATGGGTAAGCCATTTAACAAACTTTAGCAGATACTTAAATGTGTCACAGCTAATTTTATAAGGCAAGGCTAAAAATGCTTTGTTCACCCTAAACTTTAGCAGCAAGACCAAGAGCCACCACTAACTCTTAAAGATATGTAACAGTCCTTACACAAACCAACTTTATTATGACATCAATGTCTGGAAGCATAATTCCACTTCTATTCTTATATATTTATATGAGGTATTTTGCTATAAGGGGGTATTTTAGCATATCCAAGCATGTCACACATGTCTACTGTGCACTCAAAGTTGAAACCAAGCAGGAGCCATCAGACTCACAGGGAAGAAAAAATAGCATATTTGCTAATAAGTATCCTGTTTATACTTTTCTTGTCAAGTCTAAGCATAGTTTTGTTTTCATTAACATCTGTCTTTGCTAAACTCATCAGTGTCTCTCAGGAGAAGCTAATGTGCTTGCATTTCACCTGAATTTGTGAATACCACATGTCTTGAATTTCTAGCAAGAACAATTTTTGTCAGTGCTTTAACTGACAATTATAATCAATCCGTGGGGGTCTGGCTAAAACTAGCAAATTATTTTCTTTCACACTGCAAATAGAACCCTAACGCTTCTACTGAGTTGTTGGGTTGTAGTCTTTATGTGGGTTCTGCAGACAAAATGGGGAGAATGTACTAGACTGAGGTCAGCAAACCTATGGCCTCCAGGCCAAATGTGGCCTACTGTCTGTTTTAGTAAATGAAGTTTATTGAAACACAGCTACATGCATTCAGTTATATACTGTGTATGGCTACTTGGGCACTACATTGGCAAGAGATAAGTAATTGAAAAAGAGCTTGGATGGCCTATAAAGCTAAAATTGTTTAACATCTGGTCCTTTACAGACTCCTGGCCTAGATAATTCCTGCCATTGTCCATGTTGGGGTTTTCTCTGTGGACACATGGCTGGCTACATTTACTATACCTAAGTCTAATTCATCTCCAGCCAAGGCCCATAGGTGTGTGTTTGAGATCAGATTTAAAGGTGACTTTGGGTCTGTGAGACAAATCCCCAATTTTAGAGATGGGCAGAGGGTGGGGGAAAGATAGTGTGATCTGGAGAAAAGGTAATGGCATCAGAACTCAGAATCTCTGAGTTCTTACATCAATGCTGGCCATGAGTATCACCCACTTCTCTAAGTCTTCTTTTTCCCATTGCGAATGAGAGTAATAACAATCTCGTATGTGTGGATACCTGGGCAGCGATGGAATTCCCTAAATGACATCACTTGGTTTGATTAAAAAATAAATTAGTAAACGAAGTTCTTCCAGAGAAGTTGGAGCTGAAATTATCACCCTAAATTATAAGATACCTGGTAGGTATCAGATGTCAATTATCAGACCCGACCTCAATTATCATCCTAAATCATAAGACACTTGGTAGGAAACCCTGTAAACAATGAAACAGAAGTGACATAACAATTCCCTGAATGGACATGACTGCATCCCAGCTTTGTAATGGCGCTATTCTGTTGTCCTGATATCCCTAATTGCCTCGGTCTTTTCCCTGAGCACAATCCTCTAGGACTCCTCTGAGAGGTTGCCATGATCACAGATTCTTTTCTGACTCCCTAAGCTGGTGGCCCCTGGGTCACACATTGTAGGCAAGATTGTTACAGGCAGCTTGCATGACCCTCCCAAGAGTTTACCGAGCTAATATTTAATGGGTACTTCCCTATGGGCCAGGCAGTATAGGAAGTGTTTATAAGAATCATCTCATTTAATAATTAAAACAGCCCTATAAAGTAGGATTTAATCCCATGTTTGGAGAGGGAAAGTGAGTTTAGAGTGTTTAAGCAATTTGTCCAAGGTCAATAAAAAGATCGAGTAAGAGGCAGAACTAAGATTTAAATTGGTCTCAGAGCAAAGCCCTTGCTGTAAACTGCCTCACTAAAATTCAATACCATAAAACTATAGTCTTTGTTAGCTTCTCAATGACCAATCTCAAAGCCAATCTCAGTCTTCTTTGCAATATTTGATCTTCTTGCCCAATTCAGCTCTTCCTTTACCTTTTGAAGCAGCTCATAGACCTCACTATGACAGCACCTTGTCCAATTCACTATGTTCCTTCCTAGTCTTCAAATAAAGGATTTCTACTGTGCTAGCTAAAAGAAGTAAAATTATTCCATAACCTGGAAAATTGGAGAAACTATCCAACCCTAATACCACCAAGTAGCAGAATTGTGTAGCAGAGTCAAGTTTGGAGTCAGATACACTTGCCTTAAATCCTGGCTTCCCTTCTCGCAGCCTATGTGACTTTGGGCCTATAATTTACTTTCTCTTAGTCTCAGTGTTCACATCTGAAAGATGGAAGAAACGATAGCTATTTCACAAGGTTGCTATGGAAACTGATTGATAGTATGTATGCAAATGATCCCATACAGTGCTGGAGACACAATGAGGGCTTAGTGAGCAATAGCTTTATTACTGTGAATATTACCAGTTTCTAATATTGATTGAAACCTCATGGAAATTATGACTCCTGCTTTCAAAAGGATCTTCAGGGATTTCTGAAACTGAGTACTTGAAAGTAAATTGCTGGCTTCTATATCAAGTGAACTAGATTGCTGAACAGAATATTACATCAACTTGTTAAAAGACATCAGCATCCTTTTGAAAATTTGGCCTCTTAGCTATTTTTCTTGCTGTCTGCAGAGATGAGGGTAGCAGAAGGCCTCTGTGAACTTCAGGAAAAAGAAAAACAGATTTACAAAGAAGATGTAAAGACTGCAAAGGAGTGAAAAAGATGATGGAAACTACTTGTCTCTCAGTTCTACCAAGGGCCCTCTTCAAATAGTAAGCATTAATAATGTGATTAAACGCTCCCTGAACACAGAACTTTGTCTTATTCATTTCCTATCTACTCAGTAGCTAAAAAACTCTGAAGCCTGAAAACAGTGTTAAATAATCAGTATCTAAATGAAGGAATGACTCAATGATTTTAAAAAATCAATGATGTCAATAATGCTTTGAAAATACTTTTCTAGTTTCTAAAAATTTCCTGCAAAAGTGCAAAAGTTTGTATATGAAGAAGCAAAGTTCATTGTTTCATGACTTTCACAATTTTAGGCTGGAATTCCCCAACTACACTTTTCCCTTCCCTGCCAATAAACCCACCACCAGCTGTGAGGTGGTGTGACTGAAGCCAAGGTTAGCAGGTGGGATTAGCCAAGCTGAACAGAGTCTGAGCTTCTAGGGTTAGCTGCCTGGTGTAGCCACAGAAAGAAAATTTGTGTTCCATCATGGTTGTCGGTCCTAGTGCTTGTAGCGTTCTTAGTGTCAAAGTAAAAATGGAGTAAAGTGTCAGATGAGTCTCAGCAGTCAAAAGTCAACAAAACATCAAAAGTTGGTGAAATGACACATACTAAATATACATTGTGTGCTCATTACAGGTCAGGAGAGGAGTGCTTCTCAAAGTATAGCGTCTGGACTCTGCCGACAGCCTTGATTCAATTCATGGTCCTGCAAACTAATAGTTGTTTACCTTTGGATAAATCACATAGCCTGTTATGCTCTCAGTCTCCTCGTTTGCAAAATGAGTAATAACATTACTACAAAATGAGTAATAACATTATTTTTTAAAATAAATAAATAAATAATAAGTTAAAATATATTGAAAGCACTTGAAACAATGTCTAGCACATAGTAAGTGCAAAATACGATTTTGATGATGATGATGACAACGATGACGGTGCCTATGTTATATTTTGATTCTCCTAACATCTCTGCAAGTTAGGTCTTAGTCTGCCTGTTGTACTGAAAACAAGAAATCATGAAATCAGTTTTTCAGCCTCTGCTAAAGGAAATGGCTCTGACCTATGCCTGGAGCAGAAGTGTACCACATAAGCCCACCTCCCCACGATAACCACCGGAGGAAGGCTAGGATCACATTCACCTGTGGGATAAACTGATCCGAAAGCTTTGAACAAACAAGGTCTATGGTAACAAATTAGACCCATCTGCTTCTTTCACTAAGGAGTCAGAATAAGGGAGGAAGGCAGGACATTTAACAGCAGTGGGAACAAAGTTGGAAACAACTGTGAAGCTGTGAAAAGTCAGAACAGGTCATGAGTGAGGTGACTTGATGAGTAAATGGAGTGTCAAACATATAAAAGTGTCACAATTGAGAGAGATGTATAGAATAGACTAGACAAAGAAGTTAATTCATAGCAAGAGGAGCAATAGAAACAGGTGTGAAAGGGCCAAACCACAAGCTATGGAGGCTGAGGGCTGATGAAATCACTCAGATCCTCAACAACTTCCCAGTTCCAGCCTTCATGAAAATCTGCTCTTTGAATATACTTTTCAAAATCAGGAGAGTGTTGTCTCCTTTATCTCCGTATGAATTTCTACAGTACAACTCTATTACACAGAAGGCCTCAGTGGATCTCCATTCTCTAAAACTAAAAAGCCTGACCAGTGCATTCATTTTATAGGCGAGATAATGAAGCTTCCAAAAAGCTCAGCAAATTACCTAAAGTGGTAAAGCCAGCATATGAAGTCCACTCTTCCAACTGTAAATCCAGCGTGTCTTTCCACTATATCTCAGCTCTCATTTTACTGGAATACGAAAGCGCACCATACAAGAACAGAATAGATGAGCAATCCAAATGGCAAATGAATTCATGTATACCTATGCCCGATGCATCTTGGCAAGAGATGCAGAGCATCCCATGGTGCCAGGTGAGGGAGGTTTGTAAGCCAAACCTTAGTTGGCACTTGACATAGCCCCCAAATGGACCCTGGCATCTCCAGGCTTTTGCACATCAGCATTTCAGAGAGAAACAAAGAGCAAAGAGGTTTTGTTTCAAGAGATCTTACTGATTATCTTAGGAACTGCCCACAACTTTCCTAATGGAAGGTAAAATAGACAGTGATGACCCTGGAATGTGGGCAGTATGACCAGTAAGTCAGTTCGGCCCCATGAAGGATGGCTTGGATTGCAAGAAAAGTCTTCTTTGAACCAAATCAAGACCTGTCTTTTTGTTCTTTCCGACTTATTACTCTATCTCTGTCCTTTCTAGGAACACACAACAAGCTTAAATGTCTCCATTTGTTGCTTAAAGACGAGAAGGATTGGTTCTGATAAATTAGGGCATCCTAAGTTGAATGAAACAAATACTACAAATTGACCATAAAGATGCAAAAGTGACCTTGATTAATGAATTTGTTAATGAGTTTTTGTAACAGATCTGCTGAAGGCAAAAGGTGCTGACAAAAAAGACATCTAACCCTCTTTCCTGGGCCCACAGACACTTAATAAGAAACTAATAGTGTTGATGACACACAGTGACTGCCACACTTAGAATTGCTCCTCTCTACATTGGAAGCGGCTGTGCTGTAGGAATGAAATGAGGCACGGCTTCAAGCAAACTCACACGCGATGCTCAGGCAACTGGACTGAATGAACTTGAATGTAACAGTAAGGGCAAGGATGAGGCTTTGGTAGAAAGTTGTTATGCAGCCGTGGAAACATGATCCTGGAGGCTTCCATAGGTGTGTTCTGTGGGCTCTGTACTGACTCAGCCCCAAATACTACTTTTCCACACTGGCACTTTCCCACGGTGCCCATTCTATTTGCTGAACTCTGGGACTGTATAATGGCACCTGCAGCCTCTTTTTGTCTCCAAATCTTGTTCCCAACATTGTTTCTCCCAGGAGTGAACTCTGTACATTGGGTTCACCTGGAGATCCCAGAAACAGGGAGCCTGGGGGCAGGCTAAGGCCTCTGATGGCAGCCAGCAGTAGAAGGCCATGGGGGTCTCCAGATACTGGCCAAGGAGCCACAAACAGCTGGGGCTACTAAGATTTTTCCCCCACAACAGTGCCTAAGAAGGCTGAACCACAAAAGATATTCTCTACCAGTGGGAGTTATCAATACAGAAAAATTTCATATATATATATATATATATACACACACACATACACACATATATATCTCCAAAGAATTTTAGAAAGGCTACTTGCTGTGAAAAATGTACTTAACCAACTTATATGCATATAGGAAATCTATTAACACTGCCATCTTTAATTAAAAAGATGAAATATATAGACAATACATTTAAATTCTACTGCGCACCATTAAACTCGTTTGCATACTTTAAGAAGAAAAATGTACATAGTATGGTAAATTAGCACAAGTACCATATGAAAATTTAAATCCACACAGAATCTGAATATCTGACATGAAGTCATATTGAAGCCTGGTCTTCTATGGAGTAAACCATTTGCCTTATAACTGACCAATTGCTTGACTTCTGGTTTAAACTCACACTCAGTTTTCATTTGCTGAATCTGCTTTCATTTGTTCAAGAGTTTGCAAAAGAGTATCCTTGTGTACTTTCATAGTTCTGATGTCAATTATCTTGCAAAATTTGAAATAAATCTCTTCAGCCAAGTTTGAATCATGCAAGGAGGTTAAAATACATCATTTGACCCTCAAAGCAATAACATAAGATTTCAGAAGGGAAATCCAATTATTCTATGCAAGGAATAAATGGTACCTCTTTGGAAAAAAATAATTCAAAAATTTTAGGATGTGATTGAAAAATAAGAAAAGCAAAAGGTTTTTCAAAGTTTTAAATTGCCCAGCTTCCAGCTGGGGTATTGGTTTTCTGCAAGCCCACAATTTTGCTGATGGTTGATTTATACTGGGCATGGTATAAAAGAGAACTTGCAAATTCTCATTCATAGAATGCCATAAGGGTCCAAAAAAAGGTTTCTTTTACTTCTCATTCTCTCGTTTTTTATATTTTGTGTTTAAAACAAAACATAATATATGCAAAATATAGAAATAAACAGTGGTCTCTGCATTGAGGAAATATGGATAAAAAAGTATACATACAAAATGAGAGAAATGTAAACTTTAAGATATTCATAAAACCATTAATTCCCTCTTGCACATATTGGGAATATTTAGGATTATTAGTTAAGCTTTTAATTATACATTTTCTTAACAGAAGGGAAAAGGTTGGATGTGTTCATGTTTCAATAATCACTTTATCTTTTCTCTTTTCCCAATTATGCTATTTTGATCCAATTTGAAAACTGTATCCATATTGATCATTAGAGTTAATGAAAAATAGTTTTGCTATTGTTATTTCATAACTAAAGGGGTTTGGGTAATAAGATTTCATTTAAGTGTATTTCACCACTCAATATTGTTACAAATCAAAGACTTTTGCTATCTTCTGGCATTTATATTGCTGTCATCCAGATGCCTCTATCAGCTGCCTACCTTTCCTCCAAAGGGTATGGTATAAAGTGTGCCAAATACAGTCTACCAACACTTGAGTCTCTTAAGAGGAAGCCATCAGAGACTCCAAGAACAACATCTTCAAACAGGATACCCTCAGGCTTGATTTCTAAGCTGAAGGCAGATACACAACTTCAGACTTTGAAACTGTTTCTAGAATAGAATCCTAAGGATGAGAAAGGCAGTGTGTGGGGTGTGTGTATGGAATGGTAATGGAGGACAATGAGACGTCTAGGTGGGCTGTAGTAGGCTCCACTAACCAAACCATCTTTGCTAGGGAAAGGAGCGGGTAGGGAGGAAATATTTATATCTCCAGTTCATCCTGAGATTCCTGTTCTGTGGAAGTCAAAGGCCTTCCTGATTTTTTTATGGAGATGTTGGCCTGTCCACATACAAGAGGCCAACCCAAAGACAACACAAGTCTTTCCTACCCTTACGTTTGCCTATGCCCTTTTGTCCTCTGTCTCTTTAGCCTGGTTAAAAACAAAAAAGAATAAATTAAAATTAAGCTGAAGGAATCTTCTCTTTCATTTTATTTGAAAAATAAACTATCATTGGTGGTCTGCCATGGGTGACAAGTAGCATATGAAGGAGAGGTCTCAGAGATAAGTTTAAAGTTGACTCTTGTTCTTTCTCCATTTCAGTGTCCACTGTGCACTAATTCTTGCTCAGGGGATCTTATTTGAAAGAAACACTACAATGTAGGATTTTTCATAGAGGTTGTTTTATTTTAAGGGCACAACCTATTTCCTAAAGTCTTTGGCATTTTTGATCAGCATACATATTTTTTAAATTTTTTATTTCCATAGGTTTTGGGGGAACAGATGGTGTTTGGTTACATGAGTAAGTTCTTTAGTGGAGATTTGTAAGATTTTGGTGCACCAATCCACCCAGCAGTATACCCAACCCACAAACATACACACACACACACACACACACACACACACTTCTCTAGAGAACTGACTGAGCACCTAATTCTAGGGATAGATGGTAGGGTGCCTCCTACACTGAAGATACAATGCGGCAACAAGTACAAGTTTCAGGCCGTTTGTCTTTCCGCAGATTCTCGCAATAAGCCCCCAGCCCTCCCTAGACTCCCCTTCTGACATATTGTTTGTCTCAACTTCTTCTATTTAGGGTCCTTCCTTAAAATATAATCACAATATTTATTTTTGGAAATCGCTATACACCTTTCTTTACCTTAAACATTTCATCAGTGTGACAAAGACTGGTTCTTTGAAATGGTCTCAAACCAAAACAAAACAAAACCACCCATGACCACCATTGCTTCCCACACTGATGGCAGGATGTGGATGGCTGGCGAGAAATCCACCATTGTGCCCTTCTTTTTAGTCAGACCATATTATAAATTTGAAGACCATCTGGCCTCTAAATTAATCACTCCAGTCAATGCCAGGGTCAATTCAGCTGACCTGCCTGAATCCTGCCACTCTCTGGACACTACAAGCTACAAAAAAGAAGACAACCTTCTCAGGGAGGAAAAACACTGTTCTTTAATAAGGATATGCAAGTACTGTAACTCCCATGCTATAAACCTTGATTAATTTGTAAATGTGAGTAATAGCAACCTCATTTACCTGCCTGACATCTGACCTTATCTGGATATTAAGGCTCAACATTTGCAATTCAAGAACTGTTTTCTCCACCATATAGTTTAAACAAAGTGCCTCGTGTACATGCAGATAACCTGTCAAGCCAGTTACTTATGGGGACGCTGGTTGAGGAAGAAATAGAAGGCTTACATTTTGAGATTTATCAGAGATTTTATAGAGAGATTTTCCATCTTTGGGTAATGGGCATTCTTTTATATCTAAAATGCACTCAGTTTCCCTCAGTCTTATACATAAAACTAAATAGCATGTAGTGATGGTACTAGAGCAACAGATGAAATAAGGTTTGAACTAAGACTCAGGTTGGTTCTGTGTTGAGTTTCCTAACAGTGAAATAATCTACATCCTCCCATATACATGGTTCATAAATAATCAGTCAGGTCTCAACCTGCTATTAGGCTATCCTAAGAGTAGACAATGTGTTTATTTACCAACACAGTATCAGCACATAAAATACCCAGTGTAACATCTCTTCACTGGGAAATTCATTCATTTATTCCACAAATATTAATGAAGTATCAACTGTGTGAATGCATTGTTCTAGGTGCTGGGGACACATCAGTAAACAAAACAATACTAAACAAAAACCCTGGCCTGCAATCATAGCACTTACTTTCCAGTGAGATTCTAGAATACAAGTTCCTAGAATGTTAGAAAGAACCTTTCAACTTTTTTTGAGGCTTCAAATTTCTAAGTAGGAGAAGGAATGTTAATAGTAAAGGATCTGAGTTGAGCTAGAGAGAGATGCAAGTGTCTATTGACATGCCATGTATTGTAAGAGGAGAGAAAATCAGTTTACTGGCTTCCTCCTGGCTGGGAGAAGAGAAAACAGAACTTGGTAGCGGCAAGCAGCTTGAAGAGTCAGTCATTTAACAAACATTTTTGGAGCAACTACTCTAAGATTCTCCAATATACTAATTGGATAATTTCCATCTATGACAATCCACTACCCTCATCTAATTTTGTTGTTGTTGTTGTTTGAGACAGAGGCTCACTCTGTCATCCAGGCAGAAGTGCAGAGGTGCAATCTTGGCTCACTGCAACGTCAGCCTCCTGGGTTCAAGCAGTTCTCAGGTCTCAGCCTCCCAAGTAGCTGGAACTACAGGTGTGCCCAGCTAATTTTTGTACTTTTAGTAGAGATGGGGTTTCACCATGTTGGCTAGGCTGCTCTTGAACTCCTGGCCTCAAGTGATCCGTCCATCTTGGTTTCCCAAAGTGCTGAGATTACAAGTGTGAGTCACTGTGCCTGGCTGCCCCAATCTAATATTATCTCTGGTTTGTTAAAGTTTCTTCATATCTGAGCATGTTCCTAGAGAAAACAGTTGGGGAATGGTACTGTTAGAAATAGTTGCAATTATCACTTACATTACAAGTGGATGCATTTCCCACAAATGGGAAATTTGCTTATTAACATGATCAATGATCATTACAGAGTTGGGTCTGATACAGTGGTATCTATGACACCAAGACCCTTAATGTCAAGGTAACATAAGCTATGGCCTGACAGGCTGAGGCTGTGCTGCTCTTACCATGACTGAGATGTGGAGGATCCTCAGCTCCTCTTCTGCCGACTCATGTTGGGGTTCTTCAGTGGGGTCTTGTCCAGGAAGGCTTGGGGCACCATCTTGGTGATGAATGTGAAAAAGCAAAGTGCCATTCTCCAGCCACTGCTGCCTCCAGCGCACCAAAGGGATATCCTCTGTGTTCCCTGAGATCTCTAGAAGACGAACACCAAAGGCACAGGTGAGAATTTGGATGAGACCAAGTTTTTCATCTTCTTCCTCACCACTTGTACCAATTAGTCAGTTTCGTCTGAAGCCAACAGAAGTTTCCAACAGTGTATAGTTAGGTCAGATTTTACTGCTACTCCAAACCACAAGGAAGAGAAGAGACCCTGAGAAGAAGACAATTATCTCCCGTAGGTCTTTCCACCATAAATCTAGTAAGCCAGGCTCTCACCCATTGAGAAAAATATCAAGGTGAAAATTCAAGTTCTTTCCCTTATTTCTATGATCTTTTACACAGCTCAGTTTGAATACCTGATAACCCCCCGAGGTAAATGCAAGGTTGTTTGCCTCTTGTAAGTTTGAAAGTATGAGTTCCCCAGCAATTATTCCTAGACATACCAGTAAATTTGCCAAGGAGAGAGTTGGTAATTACTATGCAGACAACTGGCATTTATGGAATAGTCCTGGGAGGTTACTGCAGAGCAACTGGGGCTGGCAGGTTATTTCTAAAACCACAATCATTTGCTGCATAGTCCACTGGAGATGTTTGCTAACTTGCTGTGACAGGTAAAGTAATGTTTTAATTCCCTTTAATTTTTTTTCTTCAGTTTTGCAGAGCAGAGTTGGTAAACATGAAGAAAACAGTGAAGAATCGGGCTTTTATCACAGAGACACTCACTTGGTTGTCAGGGATGGAGACTGTGGCACGAGACAAGCATCAATGATGTAATAGCAAAATACTAAAACTGACTATGCCCCTAGCACTGTAGTTGGTGCTAAGGTAGTACTGCAAAATACACCCTGTGTATGTTCCTCTCTTTGGCATTCTCAAGCAATATTGTATCAAAGCTCTGAGACATAACACAGCAGAAAAACCCGATTAACCTTGTCTTTCCCAAATTTCTAGGGAACTAGTATTCTGCTGAACACATGTTTAATAAGCCATTGCTTTACAAATTTTTTCTTTTTTTTCTGGCTTTTTATTTTTGAGCAAGGGTCTCCCTCTGTCGTCTAGGCTAGAGAGCAGTGGTGCAATCACGGCTTATTGTGGCCTCAACCTTCTAGGCTCAAGCAACCTTCTAGGCTCCCACCTCAGCCTCCCAAGTAGCTGGGACCGCAGACACACCTCACCATGCCCAGCTAGTTAATTTTTTATTTTTTGTAGAGACAGGATCTCCATACATTGCCCAGGCTGGTCTTGAACTCCTGGTCTTAAGCAGTCCTCCCACCTTGGCCTCCCAAAATGTTGAGATTAGAGACGTGAGCCATATGGCCTGGACATTTTTTTTATTTTAAAGGCAAGGCTTCTTTAAAAATTTATTACCTTTGGCCAAAAACAAATAATAATTTCACAGACATAAAAGAGATTTAATAAGACACACTTAGAATATGTTCTCTCATCAAGTACCACAACCATAAAAAGGAAAACAATTTTAAGTATTTACGGAGTTTATAAATATATTTCAGTATTTGTGGCAGGGCACAACTGATGTTATTTATTTATTGATTGGTTTGTTTATTCAACAGGCATGAATTGGCCATGTATTATGCACAGGCACTGTCCCAGGCACTCAGATACTAATCTAAACAAGATCCTCAACAAATTCTACAAAGCAGCCCACCATGAGTGAATGTGACAAGTGTGACACCAGTGGCAAAGTTCTGTGGGAACACAGAAGAAGAAAAGAGTTATCTCATCTGGGTAGAGGGTAGAAGAGGGGAGGAAAGTAGCCTCTGAGGATGATGATACTGGCAATGGGTTTGATGGGCAAGTGGACTTCCTTTCAATAGGTAGAGAAGTAGGGGAAGTATGTTCAGGCATTGATAGGAGAATAAGGATAAGGAAAAGGAAGAATATCAGCTGGTCCACTAAGGGTAGGGCAATGAGAAGGTTTTATATGAGCCACAGGTCATTAGCCTGTCTCAAAAGACACTGATATGATTCCCTGTCTTGTCCTACCATCCCACAGACGAGGGAGAAGGTACAATTAGGAGTGTGAGGCAGGGCTAAAAGAGAAAGGGATCAGAGCTCCCTTCCATCCTTGGCCCTTCCCTAACTACCTAGAGGACTCAGTCATCCTACTGGGTTGCTAAGCTGTCCATGAACTCAGACAAAGCATCCAGGAAGCTGTAGTGGGCAGAGGGTGTGAGGACAGATGATCCCCTGAACCCCAGTCCTGGCTTTCTATAAGTATGGCCTCATTTATTAAGCGAGGCTGTGACACAGACTTCTCCAGGAAAAGAGTCCCTCTTTCTACTAAGGAGGCTTCCAGATTTCCATGTGGGGAGAAACCTGTGGGCATGTCTGTGGGGGTGCATGCTTGGAGCAGCAGTGACCCACGGCTCTTCAGAGGAGGCCTGACAATCACAAACTCCATTTCCCACACGGGCGCTTATCCTTCCAACTACTTCTCATGCCTTCACATCAAAGCCCCAAAGGCTCCTCCCGAGACACACACCCTCCTCTGTGAGTGCCTGTCCTGTTATTGCAGTGGAAACCAAACTCTGTCTCCTAACCCCAGACATAAAAATCACAAGCTGTCATAGCTCCTACCAGAGCACCTAATGACAATTAAATCACCCACAGCAGGGCACCTCCAGCCTCCTGTCTGCACCTGTTCCACCCCAGTGTAGGATTTATCTCATACACATCTGAGTGCCACTCAGCCCTTCCTGTAACTATTCCAAAGGATCTAGCACCTCATACCTCTAAAGCACTTGGCAAACCAGATTTTTATTTCCCAGGAGATCCTCATCAAGTAGGTCAGGCTTATTACCTCTGTTTCCATGGTGGAAGCAAGACAAGGTTCCTAGACCAAGGTCACCCCAGTCTGACACAGAACAAAGGCTGAGGTGGATGAACAATTAGTCCCCTCCACCCCCAACACATGCACCAGACAACACATGCATCAGAGCATGCACAGACAGAGAGCACATCTGAGTAGATAAATCCATGTAGTCTTTTAGGAGTTTCTGTGTTGCAATCTTTTAAGTTTTTGTACTAGGTCTTCATATCCCATGATTTCTTTGAAAATTGAGATATAATTCACATACCATAAAATTCACCCATTTCAAGTATATAATTCAGTGGTTTTTAATATATTCACAACGTTGTGCAGCCACAGTCTAATCCCAGAACATTTCATCTACTCAAGAAGTTCCATACCTATTAGCAGTCCAAGTTTTTCATGAGGAAGAAGGTCTTCTGCTCCAGGGTCCTAGGCATGGTAGCACCAATGGAAGAACAGGTATAGTGAAGGTTTGACAAAGTACCTCCATGGGAGGTGGGCTGAGAGCACAGCCTCTGGCCTCAGCTTCCAGACCGACCCTCAGAACCTCTCTGTGGGTTATTCATGCCCATCTTTACAGTGAGTTCATGATTCTGCCTGGACTAGACTCACCATGGAGGGCAAAGGATGGAAGGAAGAGGGCACCATGCCTACCAAGGGTGCCCATCATTTTTCAGTTTCAAGATAATTACCTAATGATAGTTTCCTCCTTGGCTTTTCTTTTTCCTGGCAGATCTGACACAGAAGCGCTACAGTGCTAAACCAGGAACTTACTTATGTATGCTACATCTTGCCTGGGTCAACCAATGAAAAACCACACAGGGCATAATAAGTGTCTTGTGAGTTTCCTCACCGATAGGACTGAGATCAGAGCTTGGAACATCAGTGTAATCGTACTGGTCTAGATGCCAGCAGAATATCTCAGGAAGAGGAAATGCTCAGAAATTGCTTTACCAATGCAAGCCTGCCATGAGGCTCGCAAAAGCAAATTTGGGAGGTGATAGTTATGCCCGCCCAAGGCTAGCTGAGGTTGCTGAGGAGGCTCAGATAGAACCTTTTTCACACTGTACAGTCAAGTCTCAATGAGATCCTACACAGTCATCTCAAGTCACCACAGGTGGCAGGAGCACCAATGCCCTCATCACGCTGTGGGGTTGAGACATCCAGAAAGAGAAGGTATCCTGACTTCTGGTGTGTCCATTTTCCTCCACAAACCTCACATCCCTCAGTACCCCCTAAATGTCTGGAACTTCCCAGAATCTACGGAAACCATGGTGCTAGTTACTCTTGTATACAATACATATTTTTGGAGCACACTATATTTGCCACATTCAGCAAATTGTGTTACAAGGTCCCCACTCTAAAAGAGATTTCAATCTAATAGGAAACTTAAGACATGATCATGAAGAAGTACTCTAAGCAATAATAGCAGTACTGAATGCAGAGTGGAGCTTGGCAGGGCATAAATGGATGGGAAGGAACCAAATGGGAGAAAACATTGGAGAGGCAATTCCAGATGAAGAGACAGTGTGTACAAAGGAACAGAAGGATAACACATGTTTGCAGAACCACAGGAGGTCTGGTTAAGCTGCAGGGGGGATGAGGTGGACAAGAATAGCCCAGGACAGCAGTGAAAAATGCAGATTGGTGACAACTGCGAACATTGTGAATGCCCATTTAAGGAGTTCAGAACTAATGGAAAGTCACCTATGGTTTTATTATGCAGAGGAATGAACTAGGCCACAATTTAGAATGATTACAAAGACCCCGAAAGAGAATGGCAGGAAACCAGATGCAATAAGGTCTTACTATAAGTCTAATCCTATATTCTGCGGTGACTAAAATAGTGAGTTGAGGTGCAGGAGGCCTAGGTATGGTACGAGTAACCTTGAATGAGTTGCCTTGATTTGAGTTTTCTTGTCTGGACAAGGAGGATCTGTGTCAATGAACTTGAAGATTTTGTTGTAACTTTGACATTCTATGATTCTAAGTCCACAACAGTGTGCCTCATATGACCACCTATAAAGAAAAGTTTAATATCTCAAACCACGTCAAACCTTCTCTAAGTCTAACCCAAACTCCACTTCTCCTTTCCCTCTGCACACAGGGTGGACAGGCTTGGGAGGATTTGATCAGAGTCTTCAAGAGCTAGGCCATGTTCCCACTGGACCTCAGGCTGATGAGAAAGAATCTCATTCATGCTGGTACAGATGCATGGTTTCTAAGAAAGATAATTTAGAGCTTCTGCATGCAATGCAGAATTGGAATAATGAGATCTTGGGCAGGGAAAGTCGCAATAGAGAATAATCAGGGATAGGGAAAGGCAGTGGGAAGGAGAGTGAGATGAAATCACTTTTAGATTAGCCTTAGTCATTGTTCTAATGTTAGCTTGTGGATTGTGAGCTTGCAGCACTTTTTGTGAGGTTAGATTAGGACACTGGAAACTTTGCTTCAAAAATTCCTCTTCCAGGGATTACAACTTCCCCATACCATCCAAGTGCCCTGTTCCTTCTTTGGGCATTCCTTCACACTGGCAGTCCCTGAACTGAGCTGCTAAGAAAACACATCATGTCAGGATCAGGATTTCCCCCCAAATACAACCTCACTGAAGACCAGATCCACGATGCCCTCTTTCAAAGAATTTCATAATTTGAATTCAAATATGAATTTTAACCTGGAAAATTGTCAAATAACTTTAATTCTCTGGAAGGCTTAGTGTGGCTTAGAGCAGTCCTGGCATTCTGGGACTCTTTCTCACTCTTAGCAAGGCTGAGTGCAAGCTGAATCCAGCTGAGTACTAATGAGGCTGCTGTGATTGCTGAGGTCAAGGCAGGAGGAAGCATTAACTAGTCAATTTTTAGCCTCATGTTGAGGGCACCTGATGAACTAACCCTGCAGTCTGTCAAGGTTGACGTTGACACTCCCTGATGGCTATGACTGACTATTAAAAGACTTCGCTTAAATTAGGAGTTTCAAAGTTGCTGTTAGTCTAAGAACCCTTATCCAAACCAAGTCTAGTATGGTTTCTGAGGGGGGTTTCACAGAGCAGAGTTAGGGAAGAACTGGATCAGTTGGAGGACAAATAAGATGCACTCCTATGAGGGGAACTTGCTGCTAGGGGTTGAAGGGTGTCTCTGGGTTATTACTTTTGCTGGTTGTTTTCAGTTTTATTAAGTGTGGTATTATGAAGAGCCTTATAACCTCTATGAAAGAAATACAATGGAAAGGAAAAGAGGCATCTCTAAAAATAGAATCTAGCTACAACCTCCACCCTCTGCTATCTCAGCAGCCATTATGAGCTTCCCTATGTGATAAAGATTGAGCTCCGAACTTTAGTAGTGATAAGCCTACCGTCAAACACCAAGAATAACAAATGGATCTTGTCTATCAGATACTTACTATCATTAAGGTAACCAAAGATAGGCCTATGATAGAAATACCCCCTCTTCTGTTCTTTTTTACTTTCCTCTTTTTCCTTCTAATTTCAGAGTTTGAAAGATACTGATGGTAGGTCTAGTTTCCCACATGGTTTCATAATGGTCTTCTCACTGAAACTATTAACAGCGGTATTAACTTTCAACATCTTTGTAAGAAAATAACCTGCTTAAGTCAGGGGTTAATAGCAGTAGGGGATCACTAATTATCCTGCAAATCTTCACCTTAGTATCAAGCGTGACCCAAATCTTAAGGTCTGTGGAAAGGGATCCTCTAAAGACCCCGACGTGTTTCATAAACATAATGACAGGAGCACATTAATGTCCTGGCCATCTGTGAAGGAAGATGCGGGACAGATGAAAAACAGACAGAGGAGAAAGATGCAGAGAGGAGGAGTCAGGGAAAGTGAGGAAATGAGACTAACCCGGGAAACAATGGCCCATGGACTGAGCTGGTTGAGCCTCCCTGCCTCTCGCCATAGGGACTGTCTGGTATGGAGTTCTGAAGTGCTAAAATCCCACATCCCAGAGTGAGAGCCACAGAAAACAGGGCACCCTGCTGGGCCTGAGCCAGCACAGATGTCAGAAACGTTGATGGTTTGCCTAAAGTTTGTGCCTATATTGGCCTGGCTAAGTGAACAACAATATGGAAGACAGCATAGCCAGGAAACTCTTTTGCAAAGATGTTCAGAGAACAATTGGGAATGCAGTTCTCATTGTGGTTCCTGTATTCAACTCATTGCCATAGAGCTGCTTCCTCTCATCTCATTCCCATTCCTCTTTCTCCAAACAGGCTTGAGCAATGGCCACAGAACTATGTGGAACAAAAGCTTTAGAGCAAAATAGCTTAAAATTTCAAAAAGCTTTCATCCAACAGAAGCACAGGAGGTTCATTTTTCAAGGAACCAGAATCTTCTTGACTTGCTGGGATTTGGAATAGAAATATCCACTTGTGACTAGGAGAAGGATAATTGAATTTCTATTTCCCTGCTTGGTGACATTGCCCTTAAGGGCAAAAACAATAGAGCCTCAAAGCATGAGTGATTCAGTGATGAGAAACGATGGCAGGGTAGAGAAAGCACTGGACAGGAAGCCTGGAGAATGGGACTGTTGTAAGCTCCCTGGAACTCACTTTCTCATCTTCAAATCATGGGACTAGATTTCTCTAGGAACTGTCCAGCTCTAACCATGTTATTCAATGACACAAAACCAGACATGACACTTGGCTCTAGTTAGACCCCAAATCAGATGCAGGCTGTTTTTTGTTTGTTTTTTTTTTTCTGTATGGCACCTGGATAAAGGTCTTTGCAGAAATTTTTCGAATCAGATGATTTTTTTCATGGAGTTGGATTTTTCTTTTTTTCTTTCTTTTTTTTTTTTTTTTTTGAGACAGGATCTCACTCCAGTGCCCAGGCTGGAGTGCAGTGGCACGATCTCAGCTCACTTCAGCCTCTACCTATGGGGCTCAGATGATTTTTCTACCTCAGCTTCCCAAGCAGCTGGGACAACAGGTGCATGCCACCATGCCCTGCTAATGTTTGTATTTTTTCTAGGGATGAGGTTTCACCATGTTGCCCAGGCTGGTCTCAATCTCCTGGCTCAAGCAATCCACCCACATCGGCCTCCCAAAGGGCTAGAATATTTCAGCTCAATCCAGCCCATCAACTTATAAGGTAAGGAGTGGCTGTATTGAAATTCATGAGAGTGACCTATTGAAACTCCAATCAAGAGTCCCCAGTAAGAAGAAAAATCACCCACATATACCTATATAGATGCTTCCAAATACTTTTCAATGAATTATTAACCTTTGATCAGTTATGTTTATGTGGATAAGGGTAGCCTGATCTCTCTCTCAGTGGCTCCATCCTTTACAGAGCTAGACCTATAGATGCTTCCAAATACTTTTCAATGAATTATTACCTTTGATCAGTTATGTTTATGTGGATAAGGGTAGCCTGATCTCTCTCTCAGTGGCTCCATCCTTTACAGAGCTAGACCCTAAAACTCTGCAATGTTAACTTCCTTTGAAGCTGCCCATCCACCTGCTTCTCTTTGCCAAAAGGCTAGGATGGACTAAAATGAACCAACACAAGAAGCAGGAGTGATGAGAGAAAGGAAATAAGCACCCTGGAGAGTCCATAGTTTGTTGTCTCTGGGGGCAGTTGGGGGTGGGAGCTGTGGGAAGCAGAGGGTGGCTTTTTAAATCAGTCTTGATGGAAAGCAGTGAAGCTTTCTATGGATGCTGCTGGAAGTAGGTCACTCTACGCTACTCTGTACTGGCATGAATAGCAATCGAGCAACTACACGAACATTCTATTTACCTAGCCATGGAGATGAAAACATTCCTGTGGGGGAAAAATGCAGCCAAAAGGTTCTGACACAACCAGACAGATGAGGAGGCATTCAAATGACTTGTGATTTCATCCAAAATGATTTGCTTGTTCCTACCACAGTGTTTCTCTGGATCTTTTCAAACCTCTGCAAAGAGTTTATCCACATGATACTCATTAAAGTCTCATTTGAAAGGGTAAAAAAAAAAAAAAAAAAAGCCCAAAGCTTTTTGAAAAAGGCAGGGTTATCTGAGTTGCAAATGTACTGGTAAAAGGATTTTTTACTTATATCTATTCCTATTCTCCACTGCCACACGACTGACCTTTGTAAATTGAGATAACAGCAGGCATTTAACAGAATCTGACATCAAGTAAGGTATGTAATAATATTTAAACTTCATAATGTTAAAATATGTATTTACAGATCATTTCATACATTGTAATGAGAATAAGTCATTTTGAAGCCTGAAGTTTCACGACTGGAATTCTGATTTGAGCTTTGCAAGTCCTTGAGGTCCACTCTCCTGCAGTGATGCATTGGAAGCAACGTGGATGCCGGAGTTTTGGAAAAGCCAGAAGACTGGTCACAGGGTGATTGTAAGAAAACTGTAAACTAGACCCAGTGAGCGATCTGTTCATTCTAAATCCTCTCTCTTATACTCCAGGTCTTTCATTAACAAAGAGATTAGTATGTGCTATAATTTTCTGATTCTAAACGATTTCAGTAAGGTCCTCGGTATGGCTCTTGCCTTATAAAATGAATGGAAAAAAGAATTGAAAATGACAAATATCACCTGTAAATGGGTTACAAAAGAAGAATAGCCTGTCGCCTATCCTAAACTGTTTTGATTCATCTCCATTTCTAATTAGTTCTCATCCACTTGTATTTCTGTTCTTATCATCTAGGATTCAACTCAACAAGTAATAATGTATCTATTATGCACTGGCTCTGCTAAGAAGCCCTTTCAATATTCATGAACTAACTTAATCCTCAATGACCCTTTCATGCGAGTATTTATATCTGTATTTTAGAGATGAGGAACTTGAGTTCCAACTACTTGACCGTGTTCACCCAGTGAGTAAATATTAGAATGGTAGGGGTGAGAGTGGCAATTAAGTGGGGAATCTTAGGTCTCCTGGTTTTAAGGCCACTTGTTTTTCACTATCTGAACGTTCATTCCCTCACTTCGCAAATCTCAGTCTTGGGATAATACAAACCAAGTGCTTAGCAGTACTTGGAGTTTAATAAATACTAATATCATCATCATCATCATCTTCATTAATACTGTTTGTTGTCATTATTACTATCACTCACATAAATCCTAAAATTGAGCAATAATCTTTGACAGAATCAAGCAAATTATACCTTTAAATAGCTTCAGCTCTTAAAAGTCTTCCTAAGTCCAGGAACTATAAGTCCAGGAATCAGCTCTGTTCAGTTGAGAAGTCCAGACCAAGTCACATTTGTACATTTCTGTAAGTGTTGGTTAGCAAGTTGAACAATCTTTAGATGTCTCTGATAAAACTCCACTTACACTCTCTATGCTTTAAGACTTGGCCACGGAGGCTTTCACAGAGGGATGCCATGCCATCCAGACCCCTTCAAGGCTTGCATGCAAGGCCAGCCCCAGGCAGCTTGTTGTCAGGCACTTAGCAAGGCACTCATGAATTCAAATGGGCAGGTCCTTCCAGGACATGGGGGTGGTGATTGCGGTCAGAGAAGAAGGAAGGAGCAAATGGGGGCGATATTAAAATAACAGCTATGTTTTTACCAGTAGTAAACTGAGTCCTTCTCTGTAGACTAGTCTGTGTGAGCACCTGTTATCATAAATGCCAAGAAGTACCGCACTCAAGTAGAACCTTCCATTCTCATCCTCACTCTAGGGAACAGCTTTCTATCCCATTCCCACAGAGGCCTGAGCTTACCTTGCTGACCCTAAGCACCGCCTTCTCGCACATACAAACAGCCAGGGAGCCCAAGCTGGAGGGCCAGTCATTTCTCTTGGCTCTTATTTCTAAGCCATTTTCTCCTACAGAAAAGGGGGCTTAAGTGACCTCTGAAGCTTATTCTCACTGTAAAACTTTCTGGTATTTTTTGTCTCTCTGTGATTTGCAATTGCCATAATGGGGGCTGAACCTCAAGTTCCTTCAGAGTAAGGCTGAGACATGATAGTAATCTTAGGTATCTCTGTTGCATCATTTAGCCTGGGAAAGTGGAATGGAAAGGGAATTCCACAAAGACTCAAGCACGTGAAGAATACCTTATTATCATCCCTGTGTTACAACTTGCAAAGGCCTTTCTTCTAAGGTCCTCTTTTCATTCATCATTCCTGTGTGGTAGGCTTTACAGAATTAGAAACCAGAAGGCCAAGGAGGGTAAGTGACAGTTTCAAGGGTTAGAGCTAATGAGATGGAGATAACAGCCTTCTGACTCCTGGCACAGTGCTCTTGCTACAGACTGTGCTGTCTGCGAAACCGATGTTTATTTACACTGAGAAATCATAAGCCACTGTGCTTGTATTTCAGCTTAATGACTTAGGTATACAGAAGATATACATCAATACTAAACACTGTCAGGAGTTTGAAGAGTTTGGGCTTAGAGATCCAAGACTGAAATTGAGTTATTAACCAATTCACACTAGTGTACAAATCATACGGCAATCTGATGTGATTTCATTGTGACAGACTCTCCTGAAGAATCACATCTGCATAGTATTTGGTCTGTTACTGGTCTAAAGACTCTCCACACTGCCTTGGGCCTATTTCTATAGGCTAATTTGTGTAAGGTGCTCATTACTAAAGGGCTTTAAGATGACCTCTAAATGACCTGACAGGCATATCTCCATGGAAACGTTGATCTAGCCATCTAATCCCTGCTGGGAGAATGATTTAAAAGAAATACAAGGTCACTTGATTGCTAAGGTGTCTTGTTGCTCAGCTGGGAATAACATACATTGATAGGACATTTTCTTTATTATTGCCCCTTCTATATTTTCTATCATAATTCTAAAGCCCTCTCTCCTCTACAAGCCCTCCAAACAAAATACACTTTAAGGGGCTGATAATGAGAAACAGGAGCCATACATTCTACATGAATAATGTCTTTCAGAAAATAGATGAAGACTATGAACCATGTGGCACCCATCAGTGATGCCACTCCTCACATCTACGTGTGCTGGTCACTGTACTGCTGCTTGTGTCTGAATGTTTGTGTTCATATTCTCATACTTCACAGTAGCACTGGCCCATTAGTTTGAGATTTTAACTAAAACAATGTTAGATGAGTTTTGCAAACTGAAAAAAAATGTGCTGAGTTTTCTTCCTCTGATGTGTAAGAGCACGTCCCAAAGGAATATGGCTGTAGTTTCATATACAAGCTAGATTGTAAACAAAAGTGACAGTAACTGGGATGAATGGATGATTCACCTTAAATCAGGACACAAAGACAGAAATTAGGGACAGGTATACAGCATTGGTAGCTTCTCCATCTACTCCTCATTCTGGAGCCAAAAAGGCACAGAGCTGGGGGTAATTCTGACTGTAAAAAGGGGAACAAGTGTCTTTATGAAGGACGTGAGGAACACAATAGTATTCTACCCTTATGTAGAACTGTATTGAATTTTTTTTTAACCAGGAATTTAAAAAGGTTATTCTTGTCACTAATCTTGAATGATAATATTAGTATTACTAATAACGATAACTCATATTTCTAAGCATTTCCATGTGCATTTTCACTGTAACAGCCCTGTGATAGATGTTTGTGTTGTCTTCACTTTTTGAAAGATAGAGAAACTGAGGCATAAAGCTTTCAGAGGTAGTATGGGCAAGAGCCTTGCCTCAGACTTTGGTTTCCTGATATTAGAACCCTCTCTGTTTCTGCAGTGCTACATTACTCCGCTCTAGGGAATGCATTTAATGAACCCAGTGAACATGCACAGTAAAGGAACCGTAATCATCAGTAGGAAGTAGGTGTCGTTCTATGAAGGTAGAATAAAAAGCCTGGCACATACTGGATGCAATAGCCAAATAAGGATGAAAGAAATATGAATGAGTCTTCTGATACAAGGCAGACTAATAGAGGAATGTGATCTAGGCTTATCACATTAAAGTATACATGACCTTGTTCACCAAACATTCAACCGCTAGGACTCAAAGTTTTTGAAACCCAAGGAAGATGAGTTAGAGCAAACAAAACAAAAAAATATTAAGCAGTTTATGAATGAAAGAGACAGAGTCCATTGCCAAGTAGCTAAGACTGACCTCAGCTTTAAGGTTGATGTCTGGGAGGATGAATGTTCCCCTTTTTTAGCCACGACTTCATGTTGGGTCAATGTTTTCAGAGAATGATTTTAATGAACTCTAAGTCATTTCCTGAATCATTAATGATATGACAAAGATCCTTTTATTTCATAACTATAGCTGGAGTCTTTACCTATGAGGGCATTACCTTGAAGTTGGTCACAGGAAAATCATCTCCCTCTTTTCTGCCCTCTAATACTGATCTTCTTACAGTCTGTCTCCATTTACTTGACTTTTTAGTACAAGGTTCAGTATCATCTAAATCATTTATAAAGATTGTTAATCATATTGCTTTCATAAAAACTGAGGCTCCATGCCCAACAAATATGGTAACTCACCATTTTTTCAAAAAATAGATCTTAAAGGGAGGATCTATCAAAAGCTTTTTAAAAATCTAAGTCAATCTCCTTGATCAGTATGTATGGCACACCCCTACAGGACACTCACTCAGGCTTGGTTTCTCTGTACAGATTCCCACCGTTACCATGCCCTCCTTCACAACTGTACCCCCTTACACTCATGCTAGGTTCCATTTACAAATCTCATCTGTTGGTCATCAACGTTAATGGTCTGACTCATTGAGGGGACACAGTCCTTGCAGACAAGGATCTTTTGCTGGATAAGGTTGAATTAGATAATTTGATGTCACCTTTCCTAACTTCTCTGCAATTCTTCATGATGCACGTATGTATTTTATGTAGTACCAGGAATTTAACTATTTTTATTTGGTTGCCTGATTTGTGGTATTCTCAGTATTCATTATTACTTATTTTAGTACTTCAATTTCAAGAGGTAACATGCTGTTGAAATATCACAAATTCTTCAATAAAACTGAAAATAATTATTTCATCATTACTTTTCTCACTTTTTGCCTCCACAATAATAAAAGAATTTGGTATTTTCTAACTGGCACCATTTTCTCGTATCTCATGGGATCTCTTATTTGTAACCCTGGTGGTTACAAATCTCTATTTGCAGTCAATTAGTTTATATTTAACACCCATTGTTTTGTACACAGTTATTCAATAATCCGTTAAATTCTTCCAGTTTCTTACTTTTTTTTTTTTTGAGATGGAGTCTTGCTGTGTCTCCCAGGCTGGAATGCAATGGTGTGATCTTGGCTCACTGCAACATCTGCCTCCCAGGTTCAAGCTATTCTCCTGCCTCAGCCTCCTGAATAGCTGGGATTACAGGCACATGCCACCACGCCTGGCTAATTTTTGTATTTTTAGTAGAGATGGGGTTTCACTATGTTGATCAGGCTGATCTCAAACTCCTGACCTCCTGATCTACCCGCCTCGGTCTCCCAAAGTGCTGGGATTACAGGCGTGAGCTGCTGCGCCTGGCCATTTCTTGCTTTTTTAAAGAAAAACTTGACTTTTAAAAGGTTCGGAAAAAAAACAAAAACAAAACAATATACTAAGTAGCTTTGCTTTCTTTGCTGGAGGTTTCCTTAGTCATTTAAAGGAAGAATGATATCCCACTTTGTGTTGTCTTTGGTTTTTCATAACAAGTTGAACCTGAATTTGGAGGGAGAAAGCTTCAGGCAAGAAGATTGCTTTTCTTTGTTTGAACAACATTTTTTCTTTCTCTTTCTTTCTTTCTCTCTCTCTCTCTCTCTCTTTCTTTCTTTTTTTTGACAAGGTCTCGCTCTGTTGCCCAGGCTGGAGTGCAGTGATGCATTCATAGCTCATTGCAGCCTTCAACTTCTAGGCTCAAGCAACCCTTCCATCTCAGCCCCCCGAGTAGCTGGGACTACAGATGTGCACCACTGAGCCTGTCTCTTTTTCATTTCTTTGTAGATGCAGGGTCTTGCTATGTTGCCCAGGCTGGTCTCAAACTCCTGGCCTCAAGTGATCCTCCTGCCTCGTCCTCCCAAAGCACTGTGATTACAGGTATGAGCTCCCAGCTATGAACAAACCTTTTGATCTTATGTGAGGGATCCTCAAACTGCAATAGAAATCCCGCATACCGGTAGAACGCGGTGGCTCACGCCTGTAATCCCAGCACTTTGGGAAGCCGAGGAGGTGGATCATGAGGTCGGAAGATTGAGACCATCCTGGCTAACATGGTGAAACCCTGTCTCTACAAAAAATACAGAAAATTAGCTGGGAGTGGTGGCATGAGCCTGTAGTCCCAGCTACTCGGGAGACTGACGCTGAAAGATCACTTGAACCTGGGAGGTGGAGGTTGCAGTGAGCCGAGATCATGCCACTGCAATCCAGCCTGGGCAACAGAGTGAGACTCTGTCTCAAAAAAGGAGAAGAAAGAAGAAAAAAGAAACCCCTTACACCATCCACCATCCTCACAGAAGCAAGCCAGAAAACCTACCCTGCTTTGTCTGTGCTGGGAAACAAATGAAGGGGGAAGCGCATCCTTGGTCAGAATGAAGGGTCAGTCATTTGAGGAAGGATGGGAGAAGCAAAGATGTTTCCTTGCTAGAGTTTCTTGTTTTTTTTTTAATCTTTTGCAATGGAGTCTCACTTCATCACCCAGGCTGGAGTGCAGTGGCAAGATCTTGGCTCACTGCAACCTATGCCTCCCAGGTTGAAGTGATTCTCATGCCTCAGCCTCCCTAGTAGCTGACCACAGGCCCGAGCCACCATGCCCGACTAAGTTTTGTATTTTTAGTAGAGACAAGTGTTTCACCATGTTGGCCAGACTGGTCTCGAACTTCTCACCTCAAGTGATCTGCCTGTCTCAGCCTCCCACACTGCTGGGATTACAGGCGTGAGCCACCATACCTGGCCTTAGAGTTTCTAAGACTGTGTTATAGATGATAGAGCTAAGACGAAGGGACTTTGAGAAGTATCTCACTCTGCCACTTTAATTACCCTGTCTAGAAAGAAAGTCTGTCATAAGGGTCAGAGACTGGCTCTGCTGGAGAGATTGATTGGAGTAAGAGACTTTTTCGCCCAATCTCAATTGCTTCAGTTTTCCTGGAATTGAGGCAGGCCATAAACCTATCAGTGACTCAAGAAAATTGAAGCAATTAAGTCTGCAGGTGTGCATATCTGTCATATTAATGATGGATCTGTGTTAATATAAGTCACAGAAGCCTTCTGCATGCCGCGTTCACTTCTGCTGGGGGTGAAACCTCGAGGAGGCGCTGCAACTCCATCATGCTGATATCAGGAATTTTCCCCTTTGGTCTCAGAGTGACTCCCCTCCTTCCCAGTTCTGGCTTGGGATGCTCTCCCACTGCTGCTCCGATTGCAGCCACATTTTTCAGGGATGCCTAATTTGACTCTGGTGACGAGCACGCTAGTTACTTAAAGATACCTAGTTAGGTATAGAAGGAGTATAATTTGCCAGCATAATTTTGGAGTCAGACAAACCTGGCTTGACTATCAGCCTTTTTACTTCATACTAGCTTGTCTCAAACAGGTTATTTAAGCCCAATAAGGATTATAACATTTATTTTATAAAGTTGTTGTGAGGAGGAAATAAAGTAATAAATGTAAAGCTCTAAATTCAGTGTCTCCTGGTTATGGTCACTTTAATGATTTCTCCTTTTCTGACCTTGAAAACATTTTAGCTCTTAGAAAATTAATTTCCAGTCATTCCTCATAGGCTGCCAGACAACTTGAGGGTGAGGAACAGTATTAGCAAGGTTCATGAGAAGACAGTAGGCCAGTGTCTCGGATGTGTCAATCTTGGTGACTGTCAACTGCCCTCTCCGGAGGACGCTGCCTCTTCCTTTAAAAGCCAGCCAGCCTTTCCTGAGGCCCTTCATTCCACATGACCCCCTAGGGATAGGCACCTCACCCAAGGGCAACCTGTCTGTGGGATGAGCAGTGATCTACAACGTGGTTTGACACAAAAAGGTGAGTCATCAGATTCTCACTCGCAGGAATGTGAAATCGGGAATATGGAACAAATCAGGCACAAGTCAGCAGAAGCAGAGCTCAGAGAGACGCACAGGGAAAGCACAGACGGGGAGTCTGGGCCATAAGAGCCACTTCAAGCTGGAGAGACAAGGAAATAGGAAAAAGGTGAGTCAGCAAACGCTTCGCAGTAGAGAAAAGACATGGGGTGTAAAAAGAGAAGCACCAGGTACAGTGGAAGGGAAAGGAGAGGAAGATGTATGATAGGAGATGGGCACATTACTGAAATGCAGCCCAGGAATCTCCCAAAGCCCTACCCCAGAGCCCCAGCTGTCCTGGATCCAGGCCCACCTGTCTTGAGGGTTGGCTGACGCACAGCTCCTGTGCCTTCATCCCTGTGGGGTCACTGCCCCTCGTTGACATGTGTGTCCTCACAAACATTTCCCAGCATTGAGCAACTTGAGCAGGCCACTGTGCGTAAGCAACTGTGCTCACCCACTGAGATGTGAACACCCTTTGGGAGATCTGGAATGCTCAGAGAATTCTGAACATCTAGGCACCTCACTCGACGGCCTAGATCATGGAATCCCATGGAGGGCTCTTCTGATCCTCTGTCACATATTATAGGGAAGTCTTTCCCTCAAAAAACAACAAGTAAATACATGCCACTCTATGGGAAAGAAGTGATAAAAATGCTTATTTAGACAATGAGGGAGTAAACTAGATCCCAGATTTCTTCATTATTGTAAAGTCTAGGTATGGCCCTTTTTCCAGTCTGCACAATGGGAATCATGATAGCACCAACAATGTCAAACCACAATATGCTGCATCTATAAGGTCGTAAAAACACACCAGCAGATAATGATGCTGGAAAGGAAATACATTCCTTTTTATTATCAAAGAAAAGATTTTCCTTTGCCAACCCACATAACTTAACAGTCAGCAATAATGAGGGAGGAAACAAAAAATGCACTGTACATGACAGCCAAAATCAGAATTTGATAAAATATCCTACTTCTAAAGGGATACTGTCATGTAAAAAAAAAATCAATTTGAGTAGAAAAAGTCTGGTTTGTTTATTAGTTTTGCTCCTAATGCCACCAAATGGACCTCAATCTGAAATGGCTTTTGAAATCAAATTTGCTGTTCTCCAATTCTGCAACTTACTCTTTATGCTAATTTGTCTGCACCTGCAGGGACAAAGAAACTGGCAGCATTGAGCATGAGATCCAGGAAGAAAAAGCAACACAAAGATTCAGGAAATGAAACCAGGACTAAATCATATTAAGTGTATAAAGGTTGGACTTTTATAAAACAAGGAAAGAGTGGATCAAATGCCTGAGAGAGTGTTCTGACTGTAGAAAATGCTAGAGCCCTGGTGAGGGAGCTGATGTCTTCCCAGGTCCTAGAAGAAGAATGGCAGTGTGGGGTTTGTGGAATCAGGAAGGCCAAGTGCTGGGACCAAGCTGGGTCTCCCTCAGCCTTCACATCCCTTAATTATGAGAGTCATTACAAAAACGTCTTAAAAGTTTCCTGCTCAAGACCTTAGCCTCTATGAGTTGGGGTTAATTCTTCCTTCCAACTTAAAAAATCTCTTCATTTAAGGCTCTAGTTTGAAAGGAGAAGTACCACAATTTCAAGGAACAGACTGCCATCCTTTTCCCACTGTTCTCTGTTATATGGGCCCTCAACTGTCTCCTTTCTCCTGCTTCTTTCTGCCATGCCACTGGGTGTGGTCAGAGAGTATCTGGAGCCCAAATCTATTATCCCAAACATTATAAAACCTGAGAACACAAGTACTACAAAGATACTTGAAAATACTGTCCTCACTTTACAGATGCCCAATTCCTTCACAACATGAACTCCACGCCCCCACTGAAAAGATAACAAAAGCTCAGAGAGTTAAGCATTTTGCACAAGGTTATACAGAGCGTTCACTCATAAACAATCCAGAGAAAGAATCCAACACCAGGCCTCGTTCTGTTATGTTGCCTCTAAAAATTCAGAAAAAAATTAAAAATATAATTCTTTATATTTCTATGGTGCTTCCACTTTGAGTATTTGCTCCATCACTCTATCCAGTATATTTAATTTTAGACTTTTTACATTTCTACATTATAAAGCACTGTTAAAATTCAAGTTCTGTCAACAGCTGGTAGTTGTTGAAATACAATGAATGCTGTGAATGTTATGTATTTAATGCTCAAGCAAAAATGTCAATTTTCACCTTGGATTTATTAAACTAGGGGAAAAAATCAATTGGGAACGTAAAATGTTCAATAGCCACCCACCTACTGTCCTTCCCCTTCCCCTCCTAAGTGTCCCTTCATTCCTCTCATTCCTCCATCTTGTTTTTTTGTTTTTTTGTTTTTTTTGGTATATTACCAGGCAAAAAAAAAAACAACAGGTATCACACTCTCAACTAAGATTTTGTTTAAAACAAAATAAAATGAGCATCAGGCTTTTGTCCATTGTTCGATTTTCGTTAGAGCAGCTGCCTTATTTCCTTTAGACCAATACTAGTTTCCTGTAGAAGTAAGAGTACTGTTATGGTTAGTATTAAATAATTGCATTAAATGCATTTCTATAGCAAATGACACAAAATTATTTGTGAAGTACCTCTTTTCTGTTAACTGATAATGAAAGTCTGTGTTTTCCATATTTGTGAATATGAAGAAATGGAAAATAAAAGGTTAACTGACTTTCTCAAAATCATGCCACGCAACAGGATTAGAGTTAGAGTTCATAGCTCCTGCCTCTCCAGTCCAATTTGTTATTGGAGTCACAGAGAAATGTCTTTTAGTGAAACTTCTTCAGATTTTATGTCCCTAATTCTGTTCTGTTTCCCTAGGGAGGAAGTGTAGTGAAGGGGAAAGAGAATGGGCTTTAGAATCAGACAGACGTGGTTAGACTCCCAACTCTGACATTTGCTAGTCAGATGATCCCAGGCAAGTTACATAACCTCGAAGCCTCTAGGTCTTCATTTGTTAGGGTAGATAACAGCACACACTTCAGAGGGGTGCATGAGGCTTAAATGAGACCATGTATGAAGCATACTGAAGGCACTCAATACATGTGTGCACCCTCTGTCTGTATTATTTTTCTTGGACAATTAAAATATCATTGACTCACCAGAGAGATAACAAGTTCTAGAAATTGGGGACCCATTTTCTCTTATTTTCAATTTGCTTGTGAGTTCTAACATTTCTAACATTTCTAACATTTCAACCTGAAAACAAGATAAGTTTTGCAGAGAAAATGCATTGGTGGTACCACTCTAAAAGCCAAGGCCTTCTCATTGGTCAGCACAGAGTAGAAAAAACATAATCTGGCAGAAGAAAGGTCAAGGAGCTCTTGCTTGACTTGATCTCTGGTGGGCTATGTGAACTTTTTTTTATTTGGTTATTCATTCATTCCTTTAAAAAGTATTTTACTTTTTATGAATTGTATTTCATGCCAAATACTAAAGATTACAAATATGAATGAGCTTGCCCATAAGAAATTTATATATCAGAATGGGCAGGGGAAAAAATTAGTAATGGAATAAAGGGTCAGTTGCCAAGAAAACACAGGATGGAGTCAGGGTATAAAACAGGAGGGTATAAAACACTCTTATAAAACAAGAGTGGCCCATCTTCTTAAGAAGAGAGCATCAGGAGGACTGAAAAGAAGAGGCAATGTGTGCATGAGGTTTAAAGATAAGTGAGCTACACTAACTAGCAGGGTGTGGGTGGCAAGGGGAAGACACCCTGGCCACATCTTGGCTAAGTTACAGAGTCATGCAGTGATGGCAGGGTGCCTTCTGAAGACACCAAGATGGCTCTTGGTAGGTTGTACAAAGGTGGGGAGCTCACCAGAAGCCAGGCTACAGGGGATATCATGTGCCATATTTAAGAGTTTGAACTTTACTCTCCAGATGAAGGGGATTGAAAGACATGGCTGCATTTATGCTTTTAGAAAGATGGCTGAATAATGCAGAGTCAAGCTAAGAGTGGTTTAAGGGCTTGCTCTTGGAAAGGAGAACAGGGAAAACGCAGAGGAGAAGTGAAAGGGGAGGAATTAGCAGAGTAAGTCACTGCTTGGATGTTGGGGTTAGGGCAAGGGAAGACATGTGGACAACCCCAGAAGGTTAGGTCAAGGTTTATGCTAGAGAGGAAACACAGCCTGGAGGAACAAGATTGGCTGAGGGAGCAGAGGTCTGGATATGCTGAGTTTGAAATCCACATTGGATTGTCAGATAGGAAAATTTAAATGGACCTTTCAGACATTTAAATGGACATGTCAGAAGTGCATGGGAAAATTCTTGTCTAAAGGAATGCACAAGTGATGGTAAGTGGAAGTCATGGTCATGGGGATGGACGAATCTACCTGTGAGTGTGCAGTATGTAAAGATGAGGACCACAGGATGATAGCAGGCACAACACTATCTGTTAAGGGAAAGGCTTCTCTGGACCTGAGTTTCCTCCTCTATTAAATGAAAGGGATGGGCTCCATGCTTTCTTAGGTTCCTTTCACCTCTAAAATGTCTCATTCCATGCTTTTTTATTTGGTTCCAGCTTTCACTCCCATGGCTCTCTTTTCTTTCTTCCACCTTCGTTATTTTTGGAAAAAGCTGTTTGAAGCTGAAGCTCCTCTGAAGTAGCCCCTTGATCTTTCTGTCATAAGGACACTCACACAAAGGGTACAGCATGGAGACTTTGCAGAAGAAGAAAAGGCAAGTGAGAATCAGGGCAGGTATCAGCTCCAGGACGTGGACCTTCCCATGCCTTCAAAGAAGCCACAATATCATGGATTTCCCTCCCACTCCTCAGTTGTTCAGGGGAGATGTTTTTGATACAAACCAGAAGAATAACACTGGCCCCTTGCATTAAATACTCCTGGCTTCCCTGTAATACTCTCCTTCCCTATGCTGGAGGGAGCTCTGCCACCATAGATTATGCCTAAGGTATTGGTACCTCATTACTTGCTAGTAGATTTAAAAATTACTAGGATCATAAAACTTTCATGGGCTATATTCCCATTTATCATTTAACCCACTCATTTTCTTATCAATGCACAATATTTCCTACTTTTCTACATCCTGTCTGCATAAGGCATATGTGGATGTTCTCTGTAGAAAATACATCCAAATTCCTATTAAACCCAAGATAAAAGAGAGAAAATTCAATTTATTTTTTGTATACTGCCAGTTTCTCATTAGCCTTGACTTCTTAAGCCCTCGGGTTATGGACCAGTGCTTATTTTCATGGCTGCATTACTAGATTTTATTACATTTGTACTGAGAGGCAAGATAGTCTCATTTTATATCTGGAGAAATAGGTTTAGTGACCTGGTGACAGCAACTGGCCATGGATCAGTATATTTTCCTTATTATGTGAGTCTAGAACCATATGTTTTTGGTTGTCTGGGCAGAGTATAAAACCCACTGCTCATCACATACAAATTCAACACTAGTGATCTATCGCCCTCTTTCTGGAATCACCCAATGTCAGGAGATGATGGCCTTCAGGATTACAATTCTGGAAGGGAATCTGTTGTTCTAAAAGCAACAGTCTTTTCTCTTTGCCAAATCAGGTCATGCACCATTGAGAAAAAAAAATGCTTCATCTCATCTTTGAAAATAAAAACATTGATTTTAGGCTTTGGAAGTTAAGAATTCCAAGTATGAAGTCAGAAATTAAAGAAATTGCAGCAACTGGGGCTTTCCCTGTATAAAGCTGTGACTGAGCATTAGGTTTCTAACCCCTGGAATAAAATACTTTTCCTCTTATGAAGGACCTTTGCACAACAGGCAAGCAATAGAAAAATCTTTTCATCCTCTTTTGTAAGGATAATGGAATTCAACAAAGTACCCCAAATCCTGAATTGTCAACACATTCTCATAAGTGGACAACTACTCTCAGTGGTAACCACCTGGGGTCAGGAGATCAAAATTATAGATTAAATATGGAACTGCAAGGAAGTCCTAATATCACCTGGCCCAAACTCCTGCAGAAAGCACTTCTGCCTCTCAGAGAGAGTCAGAGGTCTCTAGGGATAGATGTTCTACATCCTTCTCCAAATCCTTTTCTGTAGCATATTTATCCTAACTTACTAAAGTATTTTTCTTCTTTTGTCAGAGTAAATTCTCCCTTGCTGTCATTTAAGCCTGTTCCTTCTGGCATTGTCTTCTGTGGAGATGGAAAATAACAAGCTTGGAGGCTCCTTATAATATCTGCAAATACATGACCACCTCCCTTTGCAGTGCCATCCACCTCTGACTCCAAGGCACAGTGCTGCTCTAGCTCCCCACTGAGTGGGAGTTAAATTCTCAGAGCCACACTTCCAAAACTCCACCAGGGAGTGACTGCTTGCAGGTGTCACAATTTGCACTTGGGAGGAAAGAAAGGCAAATGGCCACACTGAACAAGGGCAACAGACCCATCTAGTTATGCTTTACCATGACTCCAGCCCCTACATGTCTCCCACCAAAGGCAGAAGGCTGCTATGTAAGCTCCAGGGGTTTATGTACCTTCCCAATCACAGAGGTGCCAACAAGTGTGTCTCTTCCCAAAGAGAAAATCTCCAGAGTGGGTATATTCTGAGCCTAATTCTTGCCTTCATAACTCGAACCTATTATCCCAATCCAGATTTATCTACATCATTCTCGGCAAACTATCGCAAGAACAGAAAACCAAACACCGCATGTTCTCACTCATAGGTGGGAATTGAACAATGAGATCACTTGGACACAGGAAGGGGAACATCACATACCAGCCCGATGTGGGGTGGGGGGAGGGAGGAGGGATAGCATTAGGAGATATACCTAATGTAAATGACGAGTTAATGGGTGCAGCACACCAACATGTCACATGTATACATATGTAACAAACCTGCACGTTGTGCACATGTACCCTAGAACTTAAAGTATAATAAAAAAGAAAAAAAAAAAGGTGAACTCTGTTAACTTCCCGTTTTTCACTTCAAGAGTTTTTCATTTCTTCATTTTCCTTTCATATTCTTTCCGTCTTAGAGGGAAATCTAGTTCCATGGTTAACCCCTCTACCTGTGCCCTTGACCCCCTCCCTCACTTGCTACCTCCTATGATTTTGCTCTATTTTTGTGTCTCTTTCAACTTCAATCTCTCTTTCCACTGTTTCTCACTCCTTGGTCTAAAATAATGATAAAAGTAATTCCCATCCCATCTCCTTACAAAATACTTTTGACCTTGATTTTAGCTTTTCTTATTGCCTTTTTTTTTTTTCATTAATTATCCAACCCTTAAAACTTAAGCTTGTGAATTTGTTTTTTCTCTTCATTTTTGCCTTTCACTTCTTAACCCACTGACATCTGTTTCTGTCCCAAACAACGTAGGGTGTGAAAAGAAAGGCACTGGCATACAATACTGTGAACTTCTAACTGGACTAAGAGCCTCCTGAAGACATGGCTTGGGCACAAGTGAATGTTAATGAATGGAGAAAAGAACACAGGAAAGGAATGGAATAGCAGAAGGAAAGCGTAAGAAATGAGACTTACTAAATGGTTGCTACTAGTCCATACCAGACACTATGTTAGGTGTTATAAATACTTGCTTGTCTCACTTGATTACAGAAGACATTGGTTCCCAATTCAGCTCTGCTCCTAACCATCTAAATATCATTTAGCTTTTCTGGACCCTAGTTTCTTAGCTATAAAACAGTGGTTGGACCAAAGGATTTCTAGTGCTTCTTGACACCTAAAGAGATGAAGGAAAAGTATTTGCTTATATATGTTGGAGTAGACCTTAGAAAAAAAAATAGCCCCATGGTGTCTAGAGCATTTTTATCTTAAACCTGACAAGGATCCTTGTATTTTGTCTTCCTGTTTACCCAACATTTATTGGGTAAGGATTCATATTTTTCTCTCTTTTTATTCAAAGACATATATGACTGGATCCCCTGTGGTCCAGTGACAACATCATCTATTTGAAGCTAGGTAGCATGAATTTAAACCCCACTTTGCCACTTACTGGCCACATGACCCTGGGCAGGTTCCTTGATGATCTGAGTCAACCTCAGATCTCTCACTTGGCAAAACGTAGTCCAGGTGGTAACATGCACCCGCACAACCCCTGCCTGACAGGGTTGTTGTGGCAGTTGACCAGAATAATGCATCAAGGGCCTTGTTCACACAATTGTTGGCACAGAGGAGGCATGCGTACGTGTGTGATTCCCTGGTTTTCTCCTTTTCTCTTTCTTCATGAGCATGGGCATTGTCTTCGCCAGGTTTGTACTTTCTTGGAGGCTCCTAGGTTGGCTAGTGCCTTTTGTGGGAACTACAGACCTACACCAATCTCCTCATTATAGGATGACATAACAGAGTTTAGACACATGTCCAAGTTCCTTGGACATGTGTCTAAAATGATAACCCCAAACTAAACTAAATAAAATGATAACCCCAAACTAAAAAAAAATGATAACCCCAAACTAAACTAAACAAATAAACCAAACAACATCAACAATTAAAGTTAAAACATATATTTATTGTGGAAAATAATTAGCCTAAAAATGTTCCTCTTTGGGATAAACTAGCAGATGCTGGAATCCATTTAGATGCTCAGCCCAAGGGATAGATAAACGATGTTATGCACGTATGATGGAATACTACATAATACTAAATGCCAAAAACCATCACATGTTTCAAAGAACATTTAATGACATGAAAAATCACTCACAAAATAGAGTCAAATGATTTTTTAAAAAACTTTTTAAAAATGTGCAAAATATGAGCTCAGTTTTTAAAAAAGAAATTATATATGCATAGAAAATTGGCAGCATAATGTTTACAGTTTGTTTCTAGAAAATAGATTCATGAGTGATTTTAAAATTTTTCTGTATATTTTTCTGTTTTTTCTATTGTTCCAGTGTATCCAAGTTCAATAAATAGTTTGTGATGAAGAGGAAATAATAGTTTTAATTTTGAGAATATACATTGTTAAGTATATTTTATGATAACTAATATGCATACTTTGGGTGTTTTGTTTGTGAAACTCAGAAAGTTATTTGCATGGATACAGACTATTATAGCTACAGAGAACTAGAAAACAGCATCTATTCTCAAACTTTTTTTTTAGAATTTTTCCTAAAGAAACCTTACAGAGATGCTTACTGTATCAACAAAGATAAAGAGCTGTTCTCCTCCTGGCAGGGATAATGGGCACTGAGTCCCAACATGCCCCTTCCTCCTGGCAGCTGAAGCATGTTAGTGAAATCCTTTGGACTCTGAAGAACACAATTTGCAAAGATCCTGGTTTAGTACAATACCTCTATGACACAGATGATGAAGAGTCAGGCATCAAGAAGCACCGTGACTTGTGTAAAGAAAGCAGGTTTCCTGACCATGCCTAAACAGAAAACCCTAGTTTTCAAACCCCTAAATTGGTTGCATTAGAAACTTGCCTAAACATGGAAATCATCTTTCTTGAGATCCAAGACCAGTAACAGTACCTGCGATGCTGACCATGAATAGCCATCCTCAGCAGTGCGCTCGGCAAGCCATATGCCAAATTCTGCCCGTTCAGCAAGAACCTGAACATTATTTATTATTCGGAGGTGACCATGGCCTCCTTTACAACCTTCAGACTTTGTGAATCTCCTCTAATACCCACCTCCACCCTCAGGCTGCCTAGGTTTACAAGAAATACTAGTAAATCCTTTCCCCTGGTTGCAATGAATCAATGTCCCCGTAGTCTACTAGTCCGCAACCATGTTTCACGCAGAGCCAACTTCTGGGTGGAAGCATAAAACCCCAAATCTTGCTGAAGCTATTCAGAGAGCCCAAGGTGCTTGTGGGAGTTGGGGAGTGTTAATCCCCACTTGCGAGGCCAGCTCCTACTCTGGTAATTACATTTTGCCTTGAAAAAGCGTCCCTGCTGCTGCTGTTAGATGCAGTCTTCATTTTCACCTCACTGAGTGAGGTTCGGAGTTAAGGTCTCTCTGAGGGTGGTTTGCTGACACCGGAGGCTGCTTCATTCAGGGGATGGCTGCATTTCAGCACCAGCTCAGCTGAGCTCTAGGTCCTGGGATTTACTGAGTTGTTTGCAAAGAGCTTTGGATTAATGAAGTTGTGTACCTGTAAGGTATTATTATCACTTAATCTTTTTCTACCTTCAACTCCAGTGATAGTGATGGGGAACCAACTTCATGTGCCTCAGAGTTTCCATTTAGTGTAAGCCTAAAGGCTTAGATTTTGAAAGTATATCTGAACCCCTCAGATGTGACAGAATTGGACTGGAAATCTATTTAAGCACCTAAAGAGAATGGAAGATTTCCCACCGTTACACATGGGGATGCCTGCCTGCCTGTCACCTCTGCTACCTTGGTGAAGCCAGAGCAAAGTTCTGTTGCCAGAGTTGAATGATATTTACTCCTAAAGTGCTCAGTCAAGCTCTCTTGGTGCTCTGCATTCCACAAAAGGGGAAATCGAGGCAGTTCACTTAAGCTGGGAAATCAGGCCAATAATCTAAAGAAGAGAGGGGTTGAAATAGACCGCACATTCACCACATGCCCGACTGAATATTTCTCTGAATGTGGCTAGTGTCATCCTCTGTAACAACAAAGAAGGCAACATATTCACAAGGGAAAAACATGCTTTTTTGTGAGTTATCAACAACCAAGAGATGCTACTTAAACGTTTTTGAAAAATCCTACACTCTTTTGAATACTACTTTTAAAGTCATATTAAATTTATTTAAAAACATGGCCTGGATTTTGAAGCAAAATTTTTGCCCCTCTGCCTTCCAGTCTTACTCCCAGAATAAACTAATATTCAAGCTTGAAACGTATCTTTACATTGCTTTCTTCAATTCATGTAAATATATGCAAACACATATGGAGTTTTCTTCCTTCCTTCCTTCTTTTTTTTCTTCCTTCTTTCCTCAATAAAACGGTATTAAAAATACCAAAATGCTTTCCTTAAGATTAATAACAGTAATATTCATCTGAAATGAACTATTTCACCTGGCTCGGGGGCAGGGAAAGTCAAATTCCTACTCCTGTTTCTCCTCTTTCTCTTCCCACCACACTCCTTCCCTTTATGAGCAGGACAATGGCAGACAAAGGCAGTGTGAGCAAGCAAGAGAGGATGCTGATTTTTCTTGGCTATATAACTAGCTACAGCCAGTTATTTGCCTCAAAAGCAGAGGAGGTGACCCAGAAGCTGTTGCCCTAATCATCCATGTGGAGGCATGGAGCAGGCTGAGCTCTGTGATGTGTCAGATGCCAAGAGTCTTTCTGCTCAGCAAGGAGCTCACGATAGAGGGTAATCCCTGAGAGCCCCTTGAGAGTATCTGGATTATTTTTGAAAGAGGCCAGATGTGAACCGTCTAATAACAAAAGCTCCTGTGAGGGGAAATTAAAGCATTGTTATTATTTGGTTAATGTATTAATCTCTGACTCATAGCTATAACTCAAGGGGGAGGTAGAGAAATAGATAGAAAAAGAGAGAGACACACTGGGACATCATACCCTGAAAATGTTGGAGACAAATAAGATCAACATTTGCTTCTTGACTCTCAGTCCAGTTCACCAAATACTAGAAACCTTATGCCAGCCAGGGTACACATGCTTGCACACTCATGCCATCCTTTCTTATGCACACCCACTGCTCACACCCAGACAAATGCATGAAGGGCTGTTTTGTCTTTGTTCCCATTCTAAGGCCTCCTCCCACACTGCCCCAGCCCCCAGCCTGCCCTCTACCTGCATATCACCCTCCCCCAAGTACTGTCAGGCATGCTGGGCCCTCTGGGTTCTTTCTCAACCCTACAAACCCCATCAAAATCGACTCTTAGCAACAGGCGTGGCAATAGAGACATGAAAATAGAAATGAGAAGTCACCGACATTTGATACCTTTTCTAGAGGTATGATTAGTCAGAGGTGGAGCAAAGTTTTTACTTCAATTAATAAAATAGGGCATCCTGTTCGGTTCCGACATCAAAAGCATCAGTTGTCCATATGTTAATTTGGCCTTACTCACATGAACCTACGTGTACACACACATAAAACACACACACAACACACACACACTCCTCAATCAGTGCCACCATCATCAATACCATACAAAACAATATAAAACAAAGGCCCTAGCAAGTTAGAAAGTTATGATTTACACACAATTATATTCATAATCTTTGTAATTCAATTTTTACCATAAGAGCCAACCACCACAATATGATAATATCCTGGAATGAGGGATCTCACAGATCAGCAATCAGTTACCCACACACAGTACCCTGTTCATCCAGTATAGACATTCACTGTATTTATTACTGTCTGTCTTCCCTAATTTAAAAGATCCCTAACATTAATTGAGCATATGCAACATGCTAGACATAGCTATAGCTTTACAAACATTATATCATTTAATCCTTAAAAGAACTGCTTGATGTTGATATTCTTATTATCTGTTTTATACTGTGAGCTTCCTAAAGAACAAGACACATGAGAGAGCCTTAGGTTTCCAGTCTCTGGTAGAGTGTCTAATGGATAAATAAACTATCAGAATTGCTTGACATATCATTAGCATCATAATGAAAGCTGAAAGCTAGAAAAGATTGCAACGATCATATAGACCCAATACCCATTTGATAATAAATTCCACCTAAATGGTCATTAACCTTGTGCTAACACAGCTTAGCTGACTCTCCACATTTGGATGAAGGCCACACATCTATGGAGAGCTCAGTTGAAATGCTCTCTACATTGAGTCAAAACACCTCTTCTCTGAGGCTTCAATGTGTAAATTCCTTGTTATACTCCTTTTTCCTTTCCCATGTCTATAAGAAAACCTTCAAATATTTGAAGTCAACTCCCAAGGCTCCCACATTTTTTTCTCATCAAATAAAACTAGTTCATTCCGTTGTTCCTTGCCTTTCAACATGCTTTGGGACTCCTTTACCATTCTGTCTATGTGCCCTTGATTTCTAGATGGGTTGGGGGATAGGGGAGCTAAACACAAATATTTATAAGAAGCTGAAGGGTAACATGCGTGTGTTGAGTCTGGTCCTGCTCGAAAACGAAGGAGTGATGAGGCTGGTGAAAGGGAAAGTCCTGCCCCACCAAAATGCTTTCAAATGAAAAAAATAAACTTCTAAAAGCCAAATATGCATTTGGATTAGGTGCACATACTGAACTAGATGCTTCCTGAAACACAGCAACCAGAACTGACCTAAATGTCTAGGTGTCATCTGACCTACTCTCAAAAAAGGGATGTTAATTCCTCACTGGAGTTACTATACTCTATTAAATATTGCAAACATTACATTAACCTTTTAGAACGTGACATTCTGTTGACTCACATCAGGCTTCCTGTGAACTAAAGCCTGGAATTATTTTTATTGGGCTGTTATTAGTTGTGTTTCTTGAATGCAGTTTTAGGATTCTATGTTTATTTCTAGTAAATTTTACCTTGTCAGATTCAGCCCATCTTTCCAATCTGTCAAGATTCTTCTGAGTGCTGACTGTCATCTTTGCCATCCAACGCAAATACTCCCTTTGCTAACTTCATGTAACTTATAATTATGATAAACATGTCTTTTTTTATTGAGACATAATTTGCATACCATAACATTTACTCTTTTAAGATGTACAATTCAGTGATTTTTAAAATATTCACAAAGTTGTGCAACCATCACTATTCTCTAATTCTAGAACACTTCTATCTCCCCAAAATAAAACATTCCCATTAGCATTTCCCATACCCTAGCCCTCTATCCTCTAGCAATCATTAATCCACTTTCTGTCTGTATGTATTTGCCTATTATGATATCTCTTATAAGTGGAGTTCTATAATACGTTTCTGATTTATTTCACTTACCACAGTGATTTTATGATTCATACATGTTATAGCATGTATCAGCACTTCATTTTTATGGCCAAATAGTTATACATTGTATTGATATAACACAACTTGTGGATTGTCTCTATTTTTTTAAAATATTATGAATAATGCTACCATAAAATTTTATGCATAAGTTTTTTTGTGTGTGAACAGATATTTTCAATTTTCTCAGGTATGTACCTAAAATAAATGACTGGGTCGTATGGTAATTCTATGTTTAACTTTTTGAAGAAATGCCAAATTGTTTTCTGCATCAGCTGAACCATTTTACATTTCCACCAGCAATGTACAAGGTTTTCAATTTCTCCACGTTCTCTACCACATTTATTATTGTTCCCATTTTTGACTGCACTCACCGTGGAGGCTGTGAAGTGGAATCTCATTGTGGTTTTATTTTGCATTTTCTGATGACTAAGGATGTTGAGCATCTTTTCATCTGCCTATTGGTCATTTGTGTATCTTCCTTAGAGAAACGTCTATTCAAATCTTTGATCAATACCTAATTAGAATATTTGTCATTTTATTGTTGAGTGGTGGGAATTCTATATATATACTGCTACAAAACCCTTATCAGATACATGATATACAAATATTTTCTCCTGTACTGTGGGTTGTATTTTTACTTTCCTGATGGTGGATTTTGAAGCACAAAAGTTACAAACTTTGACGAAGTCCAATTTACCTAGTTTTCTTTTGTTGCTTTTGCTTTTGGTGTCATATTTAAGATGCATTGCTTAATCCAAGATCACAGAAATTTATACCTATATTGTCTTCTAATAGTTTCATAGTTTTGGCTCTTACCTTTAGGTGTTTGGTCCATTTGGGGTTCATTTTTGTATATGGCATGGGGTAAAGGTCCAACTTCATTGGTTTCCATGTGATAGGCAGTTTTGCAGTTGTCTCAGCACTTTTTTTGACAAAATTATGATTTCCCTCATGGAATTGTCTTGACACGCTTGTCAAAAATGAATTGTCTGTAAATATAAGGGTTTGCTGCTAGGCTGTAAAGTGGTATCTCATCGGGTTTTTTATTTTAGACTTTCAATTCTAACCCATTTCTATATATCTATACTTATGCTAGTACCACACTGTTTTTATTGCTGTAGCTTTGTAGGATAAATATGTCCTTGACTGTTAAAGAAGTTAGCTATAGAAATGCTGAACAAGACGGAACTGAACAGAGAGCTCTGTGCCATAACACTAGAATATGAGCTCCATGAAGGCAGGAGCTTCATTTCCTTTGGTCACTGTGCATGACCAGTACCTAGAAAAAAGTCTGGTACACGGTAAAGCTCTGAATATATATTTGTTGGCTGACTGAATGAATGATTGAATGAAAAATATAACTAGCATCCCTTTCACATTTCAACCATATAATCTACTTAGTTGGACTAGCATTTTGCCTTCTCCTTTCATCACATCTAGAAAGCTAGTGCAGAAGGCCTTGCCAAATGCCTTGCTGAAGTCCAAAAGACATTTGTTTTTAGCCTCAGTGCCAGGACACTGTACGTGATATCCATAACCTTAGAGTCATCAAAAGAATGATTTTGCCCATTTCTGGCACAGACAGGATTTCACCTGGTAATTTAAGAAGGAAATAGTCTATTACCCATTCCTCTAAAACCATTATTTTACCAACTTAAAAAAAAATTGCAAAATTCTAGGGCACCCATACTTACTTCATTTGACAGGTCAAAAGGAATAAAAAAGAGCCACTATTTAGAGAGTTAATATTCGGAGGTGTCACTTTTGCCCTTTGTGTAAAAAGGGTAAGCCTGGAAAGCAACAATAAAAAGTCAGGAAAAAAGATCCTGCACACACCCTCAAGACTGGCTCTGCCAGGGCTTTTCCTGCTTCTGAACAGGGCCTGAGTGAGTTGAAAAATGACACAGTGTACAGATTTCATCAAAAGACAAAAGAAACATCAACAAAGAAAAGGGTAGATTTCAATCATTTTCCAAGGATTAATGATTCAGAGTTTGTTTTTGAAAATTCAGTTGTTCTCTTAATTGTATGTGGAAGAAGACTCTTCAGTTATGTGTGTATACATGGGCCTGTGAGGTCACTGCATTTAATTGAGGGTTTGTGTTTTGGGGCTTATGTTTTGGGTTCAGATCTACATAAAAATACTGATACTGATGTTGGCTCCCAATAGCTCCTGGCTTATAGAAATGCCCTTACCTAAAATTTCAGGAACTTCCAGGCAACTCCTGCAACTCAGATAGTTACTTCAGTCTCATGTATTAGTGCTGCTTTCATATTAACAAATGATCACCATTGTCATTTAAGATTGCTACACAATTACTACAGATTATCTCATTTAATATTTTCAAATGAGATAGATATTATCTTCCACTGTACAGATGATAACATCAAGGATCATAGATGCTAAGAAAATTGTGAATTCATAATCAGAGGAGCCAGGACTCAGACTCAGATCTGTCTAACACCAAAATGCATGCTCTTCATCACTGTGCTATCCTGACTCTTAAAAAGAAATAATGCCTCATGAATATGCACAAGGCAGTTTTAAGTAAAGGGAGGCTGCCTATGCACATGATTGTTTTCTAGGTATAATCCAATTGCTCATCTTCCTCCAGTGCCCTGCTTTGGGCTTAGGATTAGTGTCCTAAAAAAAGAAGCTCCAAAGAGCTGCCTTACCCCTTTCACCATGTGGAGCCACAGTGAGGAGCCACCATCTTTGAACCAACTCACCAGATACCAAATGTGCTGGTGGCTTAATCTTGGACTTCCCAGCCTCTAGAACTGTGAGAAGTAAATTTCTGTTGTTTATAAGCCACCCATTGTATGGCATTTTGTTACAGCAGCCTGAACAGACAGAGACAGAAAATTGGTACTGAGAAGTGGGGGTGCTGTTGTAACAAATACCTAAAAATGTGAAAGTGGCTTTCGAATTGGGTAATGAGTAAGAGGCTGGAAGAGCTTTGAGGTGCATGCTAGAAAAAGCCTAGATTGCTGTGAAAAGACTGTTAAGGGTAATTCTGATCAGGGCTCAGAAGAGAAGAGGTGAGTGGTACAGAAAGTCTTGATCTTCTTAGAGAATACCTAAGTGATTGTGAAGAGAATGTTGGTAGAAATATGGATGATAAAGGCCATTCTAATGAGGACTCAGATAGAAATGAGAATTATGTTATTGGAAACTGGAAGAAAGGCAATTCTTGTCATAAAGCAACAAAGAACTTGGCTTAATTGTGTTCGTGTCCCAGTATTTTGTAGAAGGTAGAATTTGTGAATGATGAAATTGGATATTTAGCCAAAGCTATTTCTAAGGAAAGTATTGAAGGTGTGGCTTAGCCTCTCTTGAGTGCTAATAGTAAAATATAAGAAGGGAGAACTGACTTAAAAATGGAATTGTTAATCAAAAGGAAAGCAGAATTTAAAAATTTAAAAGATTCTTAGCCTATCCATGTTGGAAGAAATGAGAAAGCCTTTGTAGGAGAGAATAAGAGTGTAGCTAAGCAACCTTTTCATAAGGAGATTAGTATGGATCTGCCATCTCAATAACAATCTGCTACTATTTGTTGAGATAATGGAAGAATGACCCCAAAGGCATTTTAAAGATCACTGGGTATGCCCCTCACAATAGCGGCCCAGAGTGCAAGGGCCTGGAGGGAAGAACAATTTCAAGGCTCCACTCCCCGCCCTGTAGTGCAGTATCCTCAGCTGCCCTATGTGTGGCTACAGTAGGCTCAAGGCCCTGTGGTAACCCTTCTGGAAGGTACCAGTGGTAAACCTTGGTACAGTCAGTGTGGGGCTGTGCATGAAGTGCATGAGCTGTGGAGGCACAGCTACCTCTACCTAGATTTGAAAGATGGAAACCTGGAGCCTCAGCATCACAAACCAGGCAGAGGTCCACTGTGGTGATAGAGCCACCTCAAAGACTCCCCCTCAAAGAGTCCCCACTAAGACAAGGCCTAGTGGAGCTATGGGGCAGGACCATCCTTGCAACTCCAGACAAGCAGAGACACTAGATTGCAATTCCAGTCTGGGACAGCCCCAGGCAAGTGACTCCAACCCAGGAGAGCTGCCTCATCGTCTGTACCGAGCAAAGCCATGGGGGAATGGCTGCCAGGAGCCTTAGAGAACCAACCCTAGTCCTAGTGTTTTCAGAAGGTGGAACATCAAGTCAGAAAAGACTATTCTGGAGACTTAATGTTTAGATTTAAAGATTTAATGTTGTTTCCCCCATTAGGTTTTGGCTTGCTCAGGACTTGTCACACCATTCTTCTTCCCTGTTTATTTCTTTTGGAATGAAAATATCTATACGATACTTATCCCACCATTGTATTTTGGAAACACATAACTTGTTTGATTTCACAGGTTCACAGCTGCAGAGCAATTTGCCTCAGGTTAAATAATACCTTAAGTCTCACCTATCTCTGATTTAGATAGTATTTAGACGAGATTTGGACTTTAACTTTAAAGTAGATGCTGGAATGAGTTAAGACTTTGGGGGCTATTGGGATGAAATGAATGCATTTTTCATGCAAGGAGGACATTCAGGGACCTAGGGGTAGAATGCTATGATCTGAATGTTTGCATCCCCCAAACATCATATGTTGAAACCCAATAATTAATGTGATGGTATTAGGAGTTGGGGTCTTTCGAAGATGATTAGGCCATAAGGGTGGAGAACTCAAGAATGGGATTAATGTTTGATATAGTTTGACTGTGTCCCTACTCAAATCTCATCTTGAGCTGTAGCTCCCATAATCCTCATGTGTTATGGGAGGGATCCAGTGGGAGGTAATTTTATCATTGGGGTGGGTTTTTCCCCTGCTGTTGTTCTCTTGATAGTGAATACGTCTCACGAGATCTGTGGCTTTGTAAAAGGCAGTTCCCCTGGACATGCTCTCTTTCCTACTGCCATGTAAGACATGCCTTTACTCCTCCTTCACCTTTTACCATGATGGTGAGGTCTCCCCAGCCTTCTGGAACTGTGAGTACATTAGACATCTTTTTCCTTATACATTACCCAGTCTTGGGTATTTCTTCATAGTCGTATGAAAATGGACTAATACAATGCCCTTATAAAAGAGGCCCCAGTGAGCCACTTTGCCTTTTCTGTCATGTGAAGACATAGCATAAAGGCACCATCTCTGAATCAGGAAATGGCCCTCACTAGACACTGAATCTGCTGGCACCTTGATCTTGGACTTCCCAGCCTCTAGAGCTGTGAGAAATGAATTTCTTTTTTTTTTTTTTTTTTTTTTTTATAAGCCACCCAGCATATGGTATTTTGCTATAGCAGCCTAAATAGATGAAGTTTAAAACCCAGTTTAGAGCAACCCATACAGAGATCTTAAGTGGTTTCCTCATTTCCTCCCCAGGCTCAACAACACTTTCATCATTTTTACTCATCACTATCATTTCTTGAATTATCACCACTGCTAGGAAGAAGATGCTGTGAAAATTTCAGTGAAAGCTCCCATTATTATTTTTTTCTCCAACTGCCAAGTGCCTTCACTTTATTTCATATGATAATTTTGCAATATAGATTCAACCTAATGATTCCAGCTCCCATGAACACTGAGGTTAGAACCTGGGTCTCAGGTTAGAACCCGATTTAAACTCTAGTCCCACCGTCTATTGACTATATGTCTCTATACAATTCATTTAATAAAGTTAAGTATCAATTTCCTCATCTGAAAGTGGCTATAATAATAGTACTGTGATATCATGATATAATAAAAAATATAGAAGTATATCTTTGGTCTTTATCTCTGTTCCTGACATAAAACTCCTAAACCCTTGGAATTTCTTAGTTAGGAAGTTCCTTATCAATAAAGAACCCTTAATGATAAGGGTAAGAGGAGGAACATCTTTTGCTATTCATAATAAGATCCTTTCAAACATCCGAGTTTATGCTAATGAGATAAATGGGGTAGGGGAGTTAGTTGCCAGAGTAACCAAACTGGTGATTAGATGGTTGAAACCTTGGAACCTTCTGCCACACCCCAGACCTTCAGTGAGAAAAAAAGGGCTGGAGATTGCACTAATCATCAATGGTCAATGATTTAATCGATTATGCCTATATAACGGAACCTCCATAAAACCCCTAAATGACAGGGTTTAGAGAGCTTCCAGGCTGACAAACACATTTAGGTGCTGAGAAGATAGCATGCCTAGTGAGGGCATGGAAGCACCTCGCATCTTCCCCCACCCCATGCCCTTCTGTACCTATCTCTTGACTATTTCTGAGTTGTACCCATAAAAATAAACTGGTAAATGTAAGTAAAGGATTTTCCTGAGTTCTATAAGTTGTTTTAGCAAATTATCAAACTCGAAGGAGAGGATTCTGGGAAATCTTCCCACCCTCAACTTTATAGGCATTTGGTCAGAAGTATGAGTAGCCTGGACTTGCCATTGGCGTCTGAAGTGGAGCAGTATTATAGGAATCTATGGGGTCTGATACTAACTCCAGGTAGTTAGTGTCAGAACTGAATTGAATCACTGGACACCCAGTTGGTGTCCAAAGAGTTGGCTAGTTGGTTGTTGGCATGAAAAATCCCACACATTTGGTGTCAGGAGTGTTGTGAGTAGGCACAGATCATCATAGCAGTGGGAGTACCTATATCAAAGGACTGTTATAAAGATGAGATAAAATAATACAGTGCCTGACACTTAGCAAAGCCGACATGTTAGCTATTTTTAATTATTTTCTTTTCTGAACCCTCCAGATCAGTCACCTTGCTTTGCCTGATAACCCCTTTCCATACAGTGACAAAGTGACTTCTCATTACTTAGCACTGGATGTGTGGTGGTCAACATAGCAAATGTTGGGTGGAAAGAAGGAAGCAAGGAGAAACGCTAAGCATATGGAAGAAAAAATGAAGGGGAAACAGAAAGACGAGGTGGAAAGCAGAAGGACAAAGTAAACAATGATTTGAGATAAAAAAAAATTATCGGTTATGATCTTCTGTGATAAACTAACCTCCATTCCTTCTCTCCATCTGCCTCAGGATAAGGAAATTAATATCACCTTGTAGATCATGAGAAAAATAAAGGTGAGAATGCTTCTTGGTGACCTGTCGCTAACTGACCATCGACTGATCCCAAATCTCTTAAATAACCCCATCTGTGATTTAGGTTCTAAGAGGTCAGGAAGGAACACAGATTATCTTCTATTAATGTGAAATGAGCCTGTAAGTGCACTGCAGGCAGCAAATCAAAACCTCTCTCAGCAGCTACTCCAATTCATGAGGCTCTGTCTCTTAAAGGACCAGCTGCCCTTTCATAAAGACCATTTTTTTCTATGAATAATACATATACTACTAGGGAAGAATATACATTCCCATTAAGCAACATCATTTCTCAACACACTGGATATAATCTCTTATACTGCTATAATTAAAAATTAAAGACAAAATATTATGTTGAAGAAACTCCAAAGCTGATTTTTATGTACTCTCTTTTTTCCTCCAAAAGCATCATTCTTACGAGCTTTTTAATATAATTATATTCCAGAGAAAAACAGGCTGGCAAAAACAAATAAATCAATATATAATCTTTTTAAAGTCCTTGCTTAAATTTTATGATCTGTACAGGCGGTTAAAAAAAAATCAGATCTGAAGTTTTCTATAACGAACATATCCTAGCTCCTTTTTTTTTTTTTTTTTAATTTTAGAAAGGGAAAGCACATAAAATATCAGATCAGTTGTGATTTTGGACGTAAGAGATAACCACAGGCATTCCTTGACTGTGAGGGCTTCTGTTAACCTATTTCTTATCATAAGTGCCTGAATTATAGCTGGTGCTTGATGAATTTTTCTGAATGAATAAACATTAATATTAAAAATTAAAAACTAAGAAGATATTTGAGGTCTGGAAAATTCAGTATTTTGCCAATATAGTTGCCTAGCAGATATTCCCCTCCTGTGCTCCACTTTCTTTGCTAAAAAGAGAGAGCAAGCCCAAGGAAACTGCCACTGAGAAGCTGGAGGATTCTTCTAGCTTCTCTTAATTGGTCTTAATCTACTTAGTAGGAGCATTCTCATCCTGTTTCTCTAAGAAGGCCCACGAAAAAGCTCAATGAAATCAGAGAAGTGTGAGCATCTATCTTTCTAAACTATGCAGGAAAATCATATATTTTATTAAAAGGAAAATTTGATTATATGCATTTTCATTGATGTATCCAAACTGCTAAAAATTCAAAACAAAAGATTTTTAAAGCTGGATGGACTCTTACATGTCATGGAACCCAACCCCTCCTTTCAAAATTGTGAATCCTGAGGTGTTAAGAGTTAAGTGATTGTCTCAAGGACACAAAACTAGTATATGGCAGACAGGATTTATTCCTAGGCACCTAATTCCAATTCTAACACATGTTCCATTACACCACACTCTACTATAAACCCCTTAGTGCTTTATGGGCAGATAATAAAAAGTTAGTTAATACAGATGATGACGATAATGAAATTTCACTGTACTGAAAACAGAAATGTGGTGAGTTATAATAGTCGGTATTTGGTGAAGCTTATGTTAAGTTGGAATGTCTATTATTTTCCATCTCTCTCTGCATTTAAAAAAAGCCTATGTCCTTTGCCTTAAAAAAAAAGCCTTAGGCAACTAAATATCATTCATTAAAACATTTAAGACAAGTGACAGCTCCTAGTCATACATTTCCAGAACAGAACAAGCAGGTTAAAGATAGCTTAGAAACCGCATACACATAGAATTCTTCCACTGATACCCCAATCCCCTGATGGCCAATTTTTTAAAGTGGGTTTTTATTGTACCATAAAAATGAACAAGCTGAGGCTTTGACATCGAAAGAAAGGTTGGTGCCTCCATGGAAAATATTTTGCCTTCAGTTTAGGATGAGACAAAATTACCACTGGGGAAGGGTAACTAACTATTGTGATGGAACTCAGATATTGAAATTCTACTTGTGAGTGGCACAAAAATTACAGCGCAGGGAAGATGATTCCATTTCTAAGTATAAGTTGATTACTGATGCAAACTTGGTTTCAGGATCCTTTCACAATGTTACCACTAACATATCCTTTCCTTTAAAAATGTGAAGACTGGCTGGGTGCGGTAGCTCATGCCTGTAATCTCAGCACCATGGGAGGCCGAGGTGGGTGGATCACCTGAGGTCAGGAGTTCTAGACCAGCCTGGCCAACGCGGTGAAACCCTGTCTCTAAAAAAACAGAAAAATTAGCCGGGCATGGTGGCAGATGCCTATAATCCCCGCTACTGGGGAGGCTGAGGCAGGAGAATCACTTGGACCTGAGAGACGAGTTTGCAGTAGCTGAGATCACACCATTGCACTCCAGCCTGGGTGAAAAGAGTGAAACTGTGTCTCAAAAGAAAGAAAGAAAGAAGAAAAAAAGGTGAAAACCTAGCTTTGGAGAACTGTTTGGCAGCAACTGTAAAACCTAAGTACTTGCACCCACAATAAGCTGAAATTCCACTCATTATTGTACATCTAACTAAAATGCATTTATCTGTAAGTCAAAAGACATACATAAGAATGTTCATAGTTGTCCTGTTCAAAATAGCCCCAAACTGGAAACTACAAAAATGACCATCAACAGTAGCATGGATAAATACATTGTGATACATTCACACAATGAAGTGCTATTTTTCAGTGACAATGAACAACCTACAGCTACTCTCAACAACATGAACAAAATTTCGTGAAGTCCATGATGTTGAGTAAAAGAAAGCATGCCCACAAAAAGTTTGCTTTGTAAGGTACCTTTACATAAAATTTAGAAATAGTCAAATTAACCTATGGTGTTCAAGTTATTGGTTTTCCTGGGGATGGGGGTGGCAACTGGAAGGGGCACTGGGAGGACAGGGGGTGCTGGTGCTGTTTTCTTTCTGGAAAAGGATTCTGGGTACATAGGCTTGCTATCTTTGTTAAAATCCATTGACCTATATGCTTGTGATATGCTTTACATGAACGCATGTATATGTCATTAAAAAAAATTGGACGCCCTAAAAACTATTCTTTAAAAACATGATAGGGAGATAGTGACAAATTAGATGTCCTATCAATAAAGCCAAGAATGATTGCACCCACAGGCAGCCTTTCCTTCCCTGCCCTTGTCTTCCCTCATCATTGATTATGAAACTGGTCACCAGCCTGCAAATAAGAATCCCAAATGTACAAATGTTACATTCTCATGCAGGAGCCAAGACACTCACTTCTTTGTGCCCCAAGGCATGATTGGGTCTCAGTTTTCATACACTAAAAACGGACCTGTTAGGATAATGAGTGAGTTCACATCTGTCATTTTCAAATTGACGGCTGGCAGTGTGCAGTATCTGAAATGGGTCCCACTAATTACAAAGAGAAATCAGACACATTCAGGAACATACATCATTTTGGGACATGAACTAATTAGGCATTTATCCTTTGTGCTCCATCTACAAGGTCTATTGAGGGTACATAGAGGTCTATCCTCAAGGTTAAATAAGGGGAGGAAGGAAGAGGAATAAACTTTGTTAAGTATTATAAGTCAATACAGGGTTAAACATTTATATAACCTTCACAAAAGCTTTTCAAGGTAGGTACTATTGGTCTCTTTATACAGAGAAGGAAGAAAACTCTGAGAAAGGATAAAACCTATGCAAGTTATACTGCCAGTAAGGAAAGAAGAATTCAAATTCAGGACCATTTGACCCATCAGGCTCTTTCCATGCCATCACACGTCTTCCTACTGAGGTCAATGACCCTTTGCAAAAATGTCTGCATTCCCTATCAAAGTTACTTTCAACTTCACTCCAGTTTTAGCCTAATATCTGGGAATATTCCAAATGCAGGGAAAAAAAACCACAACCACCGTCTTGCCTAAAAAAATACAATACAATAAAATTAAAAAGGCTTAAACAGCTGGGATAATGAGGGTGTAAAATTATAATGGACATAATTGGGTCAGACTACTTTTTCAATCCAGACTAATACTCTTTTATAACTGATGGTATCCAATGGGTAGTCTATAAGAGACCTTCCAAAAATCAGGTCTCAAAAGGTTAGGTATCCACCTTCAATGTGTCTAATTTCTTTTAGACCCAAGAATAAATTATTCTTAACATTATAGAACTGGCCAACATCCAAAGAGGAAAATGCCAGTCGTGCCAACCCAAAAGACTTCAGAGAAACCACAAACCAGATATATTGCTTTGAGTTATCAGAACTCAGACTGGGAACAGGCTATTCTCTGACCATAATGGCTGCTACTAGAACCTGAAATAAGCACTTGATCTTTTATGCCTCAGTTTTCCCATACTGCAAAAGGATGATAACAACACCTACCTGCAACTGTGTGCATCAGAAAAATGAACTAATGTCTATAGAAAGTTTTGATGGTAAGAAGCACTAAGGAAGTGCTAAGTACCATGTGCGCATTAGTGCAGAAAGCCCTGAGCGATGCAAATTGGTGTTGGTCTTATACAGACCTCACATGTTCACAGCTCCCAGCAGAGAAGGTTGGAAAACAACTTCCTGACTCATAATGAGATGCTAAGGCAAATAGATGATGTGAAGTTATATTTGGGAACTGAATAGATCTAGAAGCCAGAAAAAACCCTTACAGTGAAATTTGCCAGGCTAGAGGAGATCTACAGTCAGCCTTGCCCTTGCATACAAAATCACAGGATGAACATTTGTCCTCTGGACTCTCTCAAGCAAGATTAGCAGGATAGGGCACTGGGTGAATTGACTGAAGCTACACTGGGGAGGCTGGTAAAGGGAGAGCACCCATGGAGACTTTTTGACCTAAAACTGGATTTTACATGGGAACAGGGGAGAGGATACACTGAGCTACAGAGAAGCAGCAGCAGATACTCAATCATAATCATGCAAATATAGCAAAACAATAGATAAATCAAACTTAATAGCTGGCACATGACTGGGTGACTCTCTTCTCTAAGGCTTCCATCTGGTGTCAAGCAGAAGTGAATAATAACAACCTCCTAGACCCTGAGTTAGGTTGTTTTACATGTTTATCATACAGTCCTCGAATCAGCCCCTGAAAAGTGGGTATTATCATTTTTAAAGAAATGAGGGTCAAAGTAACTTGCCTAAGACAGTAACAGACAATCACTAAAATATAGGTCTGGTTGACACAAGAGCCCCTGCTCATTAAACTGGGTCCTTTTGTCTCTTTCACAGTTATTTACAGTATATACTAGCTCTGAGCAGATCCCTAGGCCAACTCAGTAAGAAATCCAAAGCATGGTGCTGCTGCTTGGGAGTTAAAGGGTATGGCCTGGAGTGCAGTAACTCATCCAACAAGAACTTGTGGGGCCTGCTATTGGCCAGGCTTGTGCTAGACATGACTGATGCAGGAAAAAAGTACCCTTGCCCTGTCCTCTGCAATGCCCACCAACATCCTAACAAGCACAGCATGGCAGCCATCCTGGGCAAGTTCTCCCCAGCACAGACTTCAGTCATAGCTAGCAAGACATGGAAGCAACCACAGAGGTTACAGCCCCTTTGAAAGCTTTCAAGAATCCCTCAGCAAACAGAGCATACTCTTTAGTCTGCGTTTCGACAATTATTTATTAATCTCCTGAAGATTATGGCTAAGAAACTGCTGCACATTCCTTAACTTTTAATTACCATCCTATGATTGGGTTTGACTTTTTGAAAACCTAAACTAACAAAATTACTGCAAAAAGAAAAAAAGCCCTTAATAATTTATTCATAATGTTATTAAAACAAAGTCATGTTTTATTGGACCATATGTGTTTGTGCTGTGACGCAGGAGTCAATAAGGAAGAGCTTGAGTAATATATAATATCCATTAATATTCCCCACATACGTTCACCAAACAGTGTCTCAGCATCAATAAATAATTTCAATAATTAAAAAGTGTGATTTTCCCAGTTTAACTCTTTCCTGCTTAAAGACTGCCAAGATGCTTAGACCCAAGCTTTTCCTTCCCAGCAAAAGCAACTGTACTATGTGCAGAGAATAGTAGAGTGAAATGAATGCTAGTCCAAAAAAGGGACTTGTCTCAGCTCCGACACCAGCTGCCAGGGACTTGGGGTCTAGACCCTTCCTCCTTCTTCTATCAGTAAGAGGAAAATATTTAGATGAGATGATACCCAGGTCTTCCCAGATTTTACAACTGGAAATCACACTCCTCTGGGCCTTACTGTTATCCCTTCTTGATCACCACTATCTTTCATGAAGGATCATTTTGAAATGAGTTCCTCTTTTCACAGATGGGCATTCCTCTATGACTACTTAGCCTGGCTCACAGAGTTAATAGACAGCGTGGAGACTCACTGCCTAGGGAGTCAAGTGGTGGTTGTCTCTCCGATTTGCCATTTGCCCTTGAACAGTGAGTCACTTAGGAATTCTACGCCCATCATTTCCTCACTGATGGGGGATTATATGACAACACTCAGCTATCACGAAAAGAGTGAGAGAAGATTAAATAATATGCTTGTACGGGATTTAGCCAATACTTTCTGTCACACTGGATACTTGGTAGTAATTGCCTTTTGAGTCTCACAGAATTCACCTGAAATACCTTCCAGATTCACGGGCAAATGATTCCTTAAGAGGCTTTAGTTTCTTTTCATTCCCCATGGAGAACTTTGCCCAAAAGTGAGAGCCGTCGTATGACATTGAAATCATGGATTTCCCTCACCTTAATGTCTTCTTTCTCGTCTCAGAATCACTAAAGAATCATGGCCCACTGTACTCTACATTCTAAAATTATTTTTCCCATATTCCTTTCCAGATAGATGCTTGTGAAGCTGAGAGCACAATTTGGAAATGTCCTGTGGCGATTTCAACACTATTAAGACCCCTCTTTCCCACCATAACAAACATGGTCATCCCACTGTAAATTATACTTTCACTAGGCTGAAGAGATAATATGGCTTCATGGGAAAAAAACCCTCACATGTATGCAGGAAATAGAACTTGGTTACATGACAATAATTATTGCTAGCACTGATTGATAAATTGGTATATTCTGGCTTTGTTCTTAGTAATTTCCACTTATGAACACCGTTATTCTTCAAGACAACCCTAGGAGGTTGCTTCTATTTTCATGTCCATTTCACTATATAAAAGAACATGTAGCACTAGCTGGGTGCGGTGGCATGTGCCTGTAGCCTCAGCTACTGAGGACGCACAGGGCGGGAGAATCACTTGAACCCTCGAGTTCAAGGCTGCAGTGAGCTATTATTGCACTACTGCATTTCAGCCTGGGAGACAGAGCGAGACCCTATCTCTAAAAACAAAAAACAAAACAAAAAAAAACATGCAGCACAGAGGGGTTACGGACTTCTTAAGGCCATGTTTCCAGGAACTGGTGCATACCAGATTTGAGTCAGCCAATCTCATTTAGAGGCAACACTCTTCATCTTTATGCTATTCTTCCCAGAAGGTGTGATGATCTGAAAGAGTATGTGTAGAGAAATGGCCACATTGCAAGCACTCTGTAAATAGTATTTTTATTATTTAGGTTAAAATAGCTACTTTCTTAAATGTTGTTGCTTTTCCCAGTTGATGATGACAGAAATGTACCCTTTATACTCCTCTTCTCTCCCTTCCCATATTTTTAACTCCACTGGCCTCATTGCTGTCTCAGCCTATGAATGCAATGTCCCAGGGGCATCCACAATCATCCCAGATATTCTGTTTTGTAACTTTTCCTAAGTCCTGGCTTTCAGAGTTCTGCTGCAGCTTACTATCTGATATAAAGTTCAGGAATAAGTCATTCCCCACCTCTGCTGTACTATTTCTATTCTTTGTAGAGGCTTAAGCCTCTGCTAAACTGGTCGTTTATTTTGTAAGTGCTGCTTATAAATTTTGCTGAAAGCCCATTAAACAATAGGGCCAAAGATATGTTAACATACACAAAAATTTGAGTCTATGATACCTCGCCCTGCCAAAGGGAAGTTTACTCTAAGATTATAGACTTCTCATTTCCTGCAATTCACAGATCCAATCAACGAAGCATCATCAGCTTATTTGGCTCAGGTAAACCTCAAGCTGAATGCGTTCAAACAAATGACAGCAACAGTGAGGCAGATAGGACTTATAAGACACCATTCTCAGAAGATAATCATAGTAATTTGCTGTCCTAATTCCCTCCCAAGTCCAGGAAAAAGAGCAGCAGGAAATCACATACAGAAGGCAGAAATGTTGAGGCTTGGAGAAGCACATGGTACACCTGAATCCTGGAAGCCAGTGGCAAAGCCAAGAAATAATGAAATAGCAGATGGCAGGCCATGCAGCAGTGGGGTGGACCCTCCCACTGACTCACCTAGCTAATTTGGGGCAGCTGGCAGTTTATCTAAAGACCATTTTTAAATGGTTCAGGGCCTTGCTCTTCAAATTTGGTCCATGGACCAGCTGCATGGGCGTCACGTGGGAGCATGTTAGAAATGAAGAATCTCCCCAGACCTGCCGAACCAGAATCGGTCTTAGGAACTCGTCATTCCTGAGTGCAGTATTGAGAGGTGCTGGTAGAGGGTTCATAACTCCGGTTAAGACTGGCAGGTTCAGTACAGCTATACAGTAATACGATACACTCCATGCTTAAAACTTGAACAAATAAATAAGTAATATAACAACATAAAACCTAAATTAGAAAAGGAAAAAAAAAACAAAAAACAAAAAACTATGCTCAGGATAAATGTGGCACCAAAGTGGAAATGGCAAGAGATCTATGTGTAAACCTAGTAAGGATATTCCATTTGCTACTCCAGGATTGCCACCCACTTTTCTTCTCCTTGCTCTGTGCTGAGGGAGGATGACTGGTATGGAAATCTTCAGGAGTCTCTTGCCATTTGGCTTCTGACTGGGTTCCCAGGAGAGCAGAGGGAGGAAGAATAGTGAGATTTCCTGTGGGCTGGCCTTGAGCTGGCTGTGTCTCTCAATGAGGGCTACAGCTCTCCCCAAACAGCCCTCACCACCTCTGGGTTCTAGTAACTGCCTCCTTCTTCACCGCTTAGGCCTAAGCCTGGCCACAGCACCTTGCTGTTATCAGCCTCTGTATACTGCACTATTCCTTCCAGAACTTCTGTAACAATCCCTCAATAAACCCAATACATTAAATTGGAGTATATCATCTGTTTTCTTCCGGGACCTTGACTGATGAATTTAGACAAAACTGTTCACTCAAGGAAAAAGGGAGAATGGAAAGCAATCACATATTGTTGGGAGGATTCTTCCTTCCTTCCTTCCTTCCTTCCTTCCTTCCTTCCTTCCTTCCTTCCTTCCTTCCTTCCTTC
>NW_012102321.1:3539879-3625436 GCF_000951045.1 Mandrillus leucophaeus
CCTTCCTTCCTTCCTTCCTTCCTTCCTTCCTTCTCTCTCTCTCTCTCTCTCTCTCTCTCTCTTTCTTTCTTTCGGATGTTACAAAAGGGAAAAAGTTGCAATCAATTTAACCAAGGGTTGATGCTCCATAAAGCTACGAAAAATATATTCTGAACATGTTTAAGAATATTCTCACCCTTCATCTGTTAAGAAATCCTAATTATTGGCCAGGCGTGGTGGCTCATGCCTGTAATCCCAGCACTTTGGGAGGCCGAGGTGGGCAGATCATGAGGTCAGGGCATTGAGACCATCCTGGTCAACATGGTGAAATGGTGAAAACCCGTCTCTACTAAAAATACAAAACATTAGCTGGGCATGGTGGTGCATGCCTGTAGTCCCAGCTACTCGGGAGGCTGAGGCAGGAGAATCGCTTGGACCTGGGAGGTGGAGGTTGCAGTGAGCTGAGATCACACCACTGCACTCCAGCCTGGTGAAAGAGCAAGACGTCTCAAGAAAAAAAAAAAAAAAAAAGAAGAAAGAAAGAAAAGAAAGAAATTCTAATTCTCTGAGGGGGTGTATGTATTTGACTACTCTAGCACCTCGTACAAGTGAAATCATACAGTACTTGTCCTTTATGACTGTTTTTTTCCACTTAGCATAATGCCTTCAAGGTTTCTCCATGGGGTAACATGTGTCAGAAATTCCTGTTTGAGGCTGAATAATATTCCATTGTGTGTGCATACCCACTCCCTGCCCCAACACACACACACATCATATTTTCTTTATTCATTCATCTGACAATGGCAGGTGTGTTGCTTCCACATTTTGGTTACTGTGAATAATTGGTGGTGTCATTTATTGAGATGAGAAAAACTGAAAGAAGAAGTTTGAAAGGCAAAGGGAGAAATGAAGAATCCAGCTTGGGGCATGTTAAATTTTAGTGACTGTGAGACAGAAAAATGTTCATATTCAGGACACAAATATACACATATAAGGCTCTCAAGCTCAGAAAAACATCTGGACTGAAGTTATATAGTTGTAGGCATTTAGGTGGCAATGGAAACCAAAAGAATGAATGAGATTATCCAGGAAGAAAAGGCAGAGAGCCTTGGGCCGTGTCCTGAAGAACTCTGATTTTGTAGCTAGGTAGAGAAGGATAAGCTGGAAAAGCATGCAAGAAAGAAAGAAAGAAAGAAAAGAAAGAAAGAGAGAAAGAGAGAAAGAGAGAAAGAAAGAAAGAAAGAGAAAGAAAGAAAGAAAGAGAAAGAAAGAAAGAAAGAAAGAAAGAAAGAAAGAAAGAAAGAAAGAAAGAAAAAAGAAAGAAAGAAAGAAAGAAAGAAAAAGAAAGAAAGAAAGAAAGAAAGAAAGAAAGAAAGAAAGAAAGAAAGAAAGAAAGAAAGAAAGAAAGAAAGAAAATAATCAACAGACTGGAGTTATCTGAGTCTAAAGAACACTTAGAATAGATAAAGGGATAGAGAGATTTTCATACATACAAGATGTCAGTCCTCATCAGTTTGGTAAAACTAAGATTGAGAATAGATATAATTAAAATTTATTAAATTATGAATACTGGATTTTTTTGTACATATGGTATATCAAAATTAAAAGAATCTGCTTGAAGCTTTGCAGGAAATATGTAGTAAACCTAAGAAACCCATTTGTTCAAAGAACAGAAGAATATAAATACCTACTAAGAAAGTGTCTATAAATTCATTGATGTTACAATTGTGATAAATTGTTAGAAGATGTTTGAAATGCACCTGACGAAACTTCAAAAGTGTTTTAAGGGAGAGAAATCACGCTTACACACAGACACACACACACACACACACAGAGATTCACACACAGTATCTAAAGAGGCAGACATTCCATTGCTGTATTGGATATAGGGATGTTCTAGGATGGCATTTTGAAACTGTAGCTCTTAGCAGTGTATTATCTATAAAATTAAATGTTAAACAAGAAACACAGGACTTAGGTTAGATTTCAGAATGAGCTCTTTGTGACTGGAAATTGTTAAAAACTGAAATGCTGATTGGAATCAAGAGACCATGGAATATCCTCCTTTCACATTGTTTAAAAGCAAAAATGGGTTCTCATCTGTCTGGAACTGTCTAAGTGTGAGCATGCCTCAAGATAAAGAAGATAGACTTGAGGATCTCCCATGGGTCCTTCCTTTCATAATAGGGAATCACAGTTCTCTCCACTGTTTTACTGCTTTGGGTGGAAGAGCGTTCATCTTTCCAATTTCCAATCTACTAAAATAGATAGTTCAGCCAAGTTTCTCAGACTCACTGATTTTTCTATTCCTTGAAAAGTTCAGCTGAAGGCATTTTTCATCTTTAATTATACTTCTGAATATTTTCCTCTATTCTACGTAATATCATTCACTCCTTATTTGTCCCCCTTTCTCCATCCTTTCTCTACCTTATTTATCTACCAATAAAACACATTAATAATTGATTCTTTCTCACTGAAGTGTGATATTTGGAGAGCTCAAAGTTGGTGGGTAAACATGAACTACACATGACGTGTGAAAAAATATTAATTGGGATTTTACTAGGTCAGAATTTTATTGCTTTTGGCCAAAGGCCATCATAAGACATAAAGAGGAAAGATTACGTGCAAAAAGACCTTTAAAATAAGTTATAAAGATCAAACGAGAACTAAGTTAGAATGAGTTCCTAAGTGTAAAACTAAGTAATATTTCAAAGTTAATTTATTGAAGCGAGTCATAAGACCAATACATCATTGTACCATTTTGGCTGGAGTGTCTAGCATAACATTAGCTCTGAATCTGAAGTGGCCAGTGAGTAAGAGTATCAAAAATAATGCCTGTGTCCCTGACACACAAACCTGTCTTTTCCAGCAATGCTCTAGAATAAAGCTTAGATTACCCCAAGAAATGGTTAGAATTAATTTTCGATACAAAGGGGGAGGAAATAAACATGCATAGAGTACCTACTATGTGCAAGGCTTTGCCATTTCAGCTGAATGTAACTTTTCGCTTAATCTTCATTCACAATGACCCAGGAGATAGGGATTTACTAGCTTCATTTCCTAGGTAAGGTATAATCCCAAAGAGATTAGACAATGCCTCCAGGTCACACATTAGTAAATGGCAGAGCCACAGTCTGGACTCGAGATTGTTTAAGCTCATACCCTGCGCTGTTACACCAAGGTCCACTGTAGAAAAAAGAAATGTGAAAAGTCTTCTGATTTCAGGTTACCTCCAATATAGGATCAATGGACCAGGAAATAAGCCAGTATCTTACCTTTAATTATGAAGTGGGCTTGATTTCGAAAAAGATTGCTGTGAAAGCCTGGCTGAGTTTAACAGAGGTGAGATCAAACAAGCGAAGTGAAATTCAGTGTAACCCTCTAACTCTTCAAAACACTGGTTTCTATAAAAGCTAGCCTCTTGGGGACTGTGGGCAGGATATTTTATTCAAAAGTCCTTTAACAAGAAGAGCTGGTAGTTGGGACACTAAACTTTGTTCAGCCCCTCTCTTTGCCAGGCACTTGATACCTATTAGCTCACTGAATTCTCACAACCATCCTGGTGTTCTGATTTTACAATGGAGAAACTGAGTCTAAGAGAAGTTAGAATTTTTTTTCACAACATCATTAAGTAATGGAGCTAAGATTTGCATCTAAGACTAATTCCAAAGACTGTTTTTTTTGTTTGTTTTTTTCCATAATGTTGCCAATTGAAAGAGGCAATACTGATGCCACCTAAAGCAGTGCTTCTCAGTCTTTCATGTGCACGTGAATCACCTGGGATCTTGTTAAAGTGAATGTCTGATTCACGAGGTCTGGGGTGGACCCTTAGATTCTGCATTTCTAACAAGATCCCAGGTGATGCTGATGCTGCTGTTTGAAGACCACTCTTAAGAGCAGAAATAACTTATTTATTTACAAACCAAGCCCTCCTAGGGTATATCTAAACACACATTCTTCTGCCAGGTGGCTTCCATGGAAGCTTAGTGCTTTCTGTTTGATCATTGCTCTAAATGATGAGATGATAATGTCTGATAGAGCTGAAAAGATATAGAGTTGGAACACACAAAAGATTGGTACGAGAGTTTAAGTGCACCATCTATGTATCACCTCAATCTCTCACCTTAGTTTTGCAAACATCTAGACAACTGCTGGGCATGGGAAGGACTCTACAGCAGTAGAAAGCAGCCCTCTTTTGTATGGTGGGCTTTTGGTATATCTCCTCTGATCTTAAGAGTCTGTAGCAGTCCTTACAACGACCATGAATCCACCCAACAGGCCCACATCCACAGGGGCCGGCAGCACTGGGCTTGGGGAGAAGGATGGCAGCTCAGAGGTGTTTGGTGCAAAGTTATTCTGTAGCCTTTTTCCAAGCCTTTTCCCCCTGCTCCCTCTCAAGCTCCCAGGTAGGTTTCAAAGAGCCTCCTTATCAGAGCTGAATGGCAAGTGACCCTCCTCTATATGTGTAATCTGGGTTCCAGGCTGTCTTCCATAGAATGTTTTGCTATTTCAGTGGAAACCAACTTCATAGCAAATTGCTCTGGTTACTGTTGGGGTTACTTAGGTGTTTGCATAGTCTGTGGTAATTGCTTTATTTCAGCAGGAAAAAAAAATACTTATTACCATGTTTTTGCTGCTGACAGTGGCTTTTGTGTAAAGACTCTTTCACATCAAAGGAAGAGGGAATATGTTGAAGGCACACAAGCCAGCTATTTCCAGGACCTCTTGCTCCTACCTGTCACGCCTTCTCTGAGCACCTGGTGGAGGCTCTGCCTGCCATAAGGAGGAGATCCTAGAGGATACTGTGCGTTCCACCCATGTTGAGCAGGGGTGGGTGCCACATGGGCAACAATCAGACCGGGGACATTGACTCAAAGGCAGACGTGGGTAATGAGGTCTGATGGGAGAAATGGCTTCAAATAAAGCTTTCTGCGCTTCATCAATATTTCCACAAGGAGTAGATTTTGCTCCCTCCCAAATAGGCATCTCTTTTCTCTTCATCTCACATCCCTAATGCCTTTGGGTTTGAGATTTTAGCCTAGGAAGGAAGGTAGGAGAGAAAAGCATGCAGCGCAGACATCCCCCATTTCTAATAAGATGGCTGAGTTACCTTTTATCTGTACATTTCACACAGCTTAGACAGTCCCGGGTAGCCCAGAATCTTTCTCTTTTCCTTTTTTCGAGTCAGTCTGTTATGCCCAGTGCTCTTCTCATTAATTTTTCCCCACATCATCTCCTGCTCCTCCCTCTGCAATGACCTCTCCTTCCTGTGACTGGTTGTGAAGGTTCTCTTTCATTTTCACTGTAAGGCAATCTTTGTAGAGCTAACTTTAACTAGCCAGACCAATTCTTTCCCAACCCTGAACAAAGCATTCCATGAAAAGAAACACATAAGCATGCACAGAGCCGACCTGCATGAGGTCAGCAGCCCTTCTGACTCTCCAGCCTTCTCTGCACACACTCAGCATCTTCCCAGCAATTGCCTGAAAACTGCCTCTCTTTATCACATGGAGTTCAGGCTCAGAGAGGCACGGGGGCAGTCAATTCACCACAGGAAACAATAACTCATAACCACCGCACTTGCTCCAAACCAGGGCACAGACACCTAAGGTTGTTTCCAGCTTCCATACAGCAGGAAAGAGCCCACTGTCCCCCCTCACCCCGCTTCCCCAGAACTGAAAAGGATCACATACAACATCAGGACTTTCAAGGTTCAGTGATTAAAGTCTTCCAGCAATGTGGAACCAGGGCCAGCTGGGTGACAGTGTTGCTGTCCACGTACTGGAGCTCGTGGCTTCTCATGGGAAGCATATCCAGGTTGAGCAGCCCTTCCTTACCTGAAATGCCTGGGACCAGAAGTGTTTCAAATTGTGTATTTTTGGATTAGGGGTGCTCAATCTGTATGAGAATATGAGCTATGGAGAAGAAGTCCTCAATACTGTCATCCCCTTGACCTTGGATTTGTTATCCTCCTTGCCTTCGTCGAGTACCACCTTGTTTCCTTTAGATGTGACAGTGCCTGAGCTGGGCTCATTTTTGTCTTTACTTGTTCTATTTTCCCCCTGCCAGTGCACCTAATTGGCACACCCTCTTTTTTGCTCTCAACTACAGCGGACTCACCAAAATACTGCCCCAGTTCCAGAAGCTGGGCTCTGCCCAGATTGCCAGTTTTGGGGCCCTCCCAACCTTGCTGCCGTCTCCCAAGTCTCACCACAGGATTCATCAATAGTCAATTACATGCCCTGCACAAACAGATTATGTAGACAAGATCTACCTAATCTTATAGTTAATTCGTGGGTGTGGAAGGAGTGGGGAGTCTCCCACAGAAATCTAAGAGAAAGAGTTCAATTTTAAAAGACATATGTCTCTACATAGCAGTGAGTAAACTTGATTTACTAGCCATAGTAAAACTGGCTCATAATAAGTGTAGTATTTAGATAAACTCATAGGGGACTCAGCTTCAAAGGATCAAAGAAATGATGACGGGGAGAAGTCAAGACACCACTACCTGTCTGACTTAAACATCATTCAAGGCAAACGTGTTGCCTCGCAGAGCACAAAGGGGGTACAGCGTATTGATTAGATGCACACACTTTGGGGTCAGCCACCTGGGTTGCTTCCTCACTTTGAAATTACTAACTGGGTGGGCACCAGTAAGCTACTTAAGTTTGTTAAGTCTCCATTTTCTTATGTATCAAAGGAGGATAATAAAAATACCCATTATAAGGTTGATGAACTGATTAAAAGAGAATAATACATGTAATGTGCCTAGTTATCATAGTGCCTAACATGTAATAATTGCTTAATGTATTTGTTTTAAAGCCATTTGTGTTTCCTATCAGAGCAGAATCCTAAGCCACATGGGCAATGGATTTTACATGACATGAATGGTGCACACATATATATATATAATTTTTAAAATTACATTGTTATAATTTTGAGATAATTATAGATTTATACACAGTTATAAAAAGTAATACAGAAGTATACCATGTATCCTTTACCCCATTTTCCCCAATGGAAACATGGAAAAACAACAGTACAATATTGCAACCAGGTGATAGACACGGATACAGTCCACCCACCTTATCCAGAATTCCTCAGTTTTTCTTATACTTATTTGTTTCTGTGTATGTGGTGTGCATGTGTGTGTGTGTGTGTGTGTGTTTAGTCCTATGCACTTTTATCACATGTGTAGGCTTGTGTATATACCACCACAGTCAAGATAAACAATAGTTCCCTTGCCACAAACATACACCTTTTTAAAATCAATTTTTTAAATGTCCTAATTTCAGTGGCCACAGCCAAAACTCTCCTTTTGCCTTTCCTCTGGTTCCTGTTGCATTTCATCAATGATGACCATGAACTTTTCCTGACCCAGTTCTTCATCCTCCAGTGCATATGGTTCAAAATCAAGAGAGCATGGGACCATCAGGAGAAGCAGTGTTTGCCAGAAAAGGAAGAGGGCAGAGAGCAGAAGCAGGAGGAAGAGGAGGAGAAAGGAGAAGTAGGAGGAAGAGGAAGGGAAAAGAAGAGGGTGGGGGACCAAGAAAAGAAGAAGGGGCAACAGTATTGACAGTCCTACTCTGTTCAACAGACCAGGAGGAGCACGACCGCCCATTTCACCCACAGGAGTACATATCTAATAAACAGTTGTGATTTGCTCTTGTCCATAGTCTAAATGGAACCTGTTCTGATTCAATACTGAGGTGTGGTTGTAATCACAGGTCCCAGGGGTTTTAAAATTAGCCCCCTCCAAACTCAGACCTTATTCAGAGTACAAATTAAATGAAAAGATGGATATGGGAAGACACATGTGCAATTATACTTTTGTGATACTTAAGTTGTGGTTTTAAATACTTTTATAATCATAAAGGCCTAGTGCAATGGCTCACACCTATAATCCCAGCACTTTGGGAGGTCGAGGCGGGTGGATCACCTGACATCAGGAGTTCAACATGGTAAACCCCTATCTCTACTAAAAGTACAAACATTAGCCAGGTGTGGTGGCGCACACCTATAATTACAGCTACTTGGGGGACTGAGGCATGAGAATTGCTTGAACCCAGGAGGCGGAGGTTGCAGTGAGCCAAGATGATGCCACTTCACTCCAGCGTGGGCAAGAGAGAGAGACTGTATCTACATAAATAAATAAATAAATAAATAAATGTATGATAATGAAAATAATGTATGCTCATTGTTTAAAACTTGGCAAGTATATAAAAATATAAAGAAGAAAATAATCTCTCACATAAACCCATTCTCATAGATAACTATTGTTAATATTTTTGGGAAATAATATTCCTTCAGGTCTTTCTCTATGCAGATGTACCCATATGTGCAACATTTAATTTTATAAAAATTGTATCATACTACATAGAGATTTGTAATCTGGATTTTTCCATTGAACATTTTATTGGATTGCCTCTATGTATTAGAATATGGTTAATATCTTTACATGATGAATCTTCATGGAAATCTGGAGGGTGAGATGAAAGGTACAAAACCTTCTAATGTATCTCCACATCTAGGATTCCTAACATTGTCATGAAACCCAAATTCTAGGAAAACCAAGTTCTCATCCCATCTAACCTGATTGTCTCTTGCTTGGGACTACATAGCCAACACCAAGGCAAATGGTGAGACAGGCAAAGATTGCTCCCTTTGACCTTTCACCATCCCTTTGACCTCACAGCATTTACAGAAAGAAGCTCTTTTACCATGGCCAGAAACTGAGACTGCCAAAGTGATAATTATTAGCAAGACTGAATATTATCTTTATGGGTTGTATTTTACACTATCACATTAAAATTGTGCACAGATGTATGATTTTATGTGTAGATGACAACACATGTTTCATAATACCTCTTTTCTCAGAATCGAAATACTTTTTCTATACTATAGATAACAAAGAGTTTATCATTAAATCTTTAGGTAACAGTTTCCTTCCCATTGGCTTGTAAACATACATCCATTCATAAAAATTAAAATGTCTTTCATCAACTCTGATTTCCCCTGAAGCTACCCCCTCCCTCTCTTTTCCTTCATTGCCAAACTTCTTAAAGAAGCATTCTACATTTGTGCTCTGTTTTCACATCCAACATATGCAATTTCCTATAATGCCTTCTGCCTCCACCGTTCTACTGAAATTGCTAGTACCTTTTGACTACCTAACCCAGTGGGCTCTCATCAGCCTTCACCTCAACTATACTGAGTACTTATGGTCACATCCTCAGTCAGAACACTCTGTTCCTTTGACTTATTTGACCCTTGTTCTCCTAATTTTAATCCTGACTTTTCTACCATTTTTCACGGTTTTGTATTTCCCACCCATTAAATGCAAGCTTTCGCCAGATTCTGTCTTCTAACCTTGTGAACCTTGTTCTCCACTCTTCCCCAGGAGACCCGGGCTTCCACTACCTTAGACGGCAATTATTACCTCTATCCTAGTGACTCCTACCTTCATAACTCTAGTCCCATGTCTCATACTGAGCTCTACTCGCCAATTTTCTCCTAAAGTAGGTGTCTACGTGCATTTTTCAAGGCACCTCAAATTCAGCCAGTCTAGAAGCAAAGCCATTATCTCTCTCGGCTCCGCCCCTCCCCAGCCCCACCTCCTCTTTGGTGTTCTGCATCTTGTTAATGACAGTCTAGCCAGTTGTTCATTTCTAGATACACAAGGAACATTCACTCAGTGACCAAGTCCTCCAGCTTTCCTCAGTCTTCCCATTTAGAGTTCTGTTCCATTCTCAGAGTCACTCCCGGCTTCAATCCCACCGGTTTTTTTTTTTTTTTTTTTTTGAGATGGGGTCTGGCTCTGTCACCCAGGCTGGAGTGCAGTGGCGCGATCTCGGCTCACTGCAAGCTCCGCCTCCCAGGTTCATGCCATTCTCCTGCCTCAGCTTCCCGAGTACCTGGGACTACAGGCGCCGCCACCACGCCTGGCTAATCCTTTTGTAATTTTAGTGGAGACGGGGTTTCACCGTGTTCCCCAGGATGGTCTTGATCTCCTGACCTCGTGATCCGCCCACCTCGGCCTCCCAAAGTGCTGGGATTAGAGGTGTGAGTCACCGTGCCCGACCCCCACCGGTATTCTTTACAGCTACTGGAATCATTTGCTAGAATCTCCTGCATGAAACCCTTCCTGTTTCCCAACTCTCACATTATCTCCAGAAATAAATTCCCAAAGCCCTGGCAGAATCCCACCAAAAAGATATTTACTGAGAATCTACTGCGTGCCAGGCACTGGGTTGAGCTCTTGGGGTACATGAGTGAACAAAGCAGACAAAAAGCCTGACCTAGTGGAACTGAAGTTCTGCTGGGAGTAAACAGACAGTGAACAATAAACATAATTGCATCAGCTCCTTCTTCAAGCATCATCAATGGTTGCTCACTTCCCACCCACCCCCTAATAAAGTTCAAATTGGATATCATGGCATTCAATATGTCCCAAAATCAAATGCCCAATTTCCAGGTTTCCCACACCATACCACTCCCTGGACCATTCACCATTTCCCAGGTACAAACTGCAATATCCCAATTCCCAGCCTTTGCCTGGGCTGTTTCTTCAGGCTGTACTGCCCTTCACCTCTATACCTACTAAAATATCAATCACCCTTTGAAATTCTATGTAAATGTTACTTCCTCTATAAAGCTTTTCTGTCCTGCAAGCCCTGGACACCCATCAAAATGAATCATTTCTTCTTTGCCTGTTTATCACGTTTATTTATTCTATCAATCATTTTACACTTACAAAACATGTTATGTAAAAGGCATAGTGCTAGGTTATATGTATATATATTTGTATGTATAGCAATTGCTTCATTCTGCTTTGTATCATATTTATTTATACATCTCTACCCTCCCTTCCACAAACACAGTAAATTGTAAGGTTCTTGGAAATAGGGCTTGTTCTTTTTCATATTTATATTCCCACCACAGTACCTTCAATATAGTTGTTGGATGAATGAATAAAAGTGTAAATATATATTAGTAGCAATATTGGTTGTGATAATGACAATCTGAATAGTTAGTGAATCTGGGTAATAACAATGATCTTTGAATAAAAGTGTACAATCACTTGAGATAATTTTCTTCTTTAAAAATGGCAGGTGTTATTTTTCAATTATCACCAATTAATATGCACAGAGTGTTCATGGGATGACTGGCATTGATCCTAGGAGGGGCTGTGGAACATTACTGAGGTGGGCCTTACTCTCCCGTGCTCTGAAAGAAGTAATTTATCTTCATATTTTTGTTGTCAGTATGCAAATTAGTATATCCCTAGAAGCATAAAGAAAACAGTTAGCAAAAGTAAAGACCACTGAGGTAGTTCTGAACAGGTAGGCCTGTCTTCAAATAAGCCATTACACAGACAGTGAAACTAATGGTGGGATTTCTTAGGGAGAAAGTATTCTAACCCCCAAACAAAAGTCTTTCCAAATGTTTACTTTCAGGCTGTCTTTAAAAATCAGGCCTGTCCACCCTCTCAGGCCCCATGGCATTTGGTTTGCCAATATTACATGTGTATATAATGTTAGAAATGTAGGTATATAGGTAAGTGCCCCAGGAAGGCTTGGGAAATGCCATTGGTCCACTACCTCAACCAAATGTGGTAATGCTGCAGCCACAACCTTCTAGTTGGGGGGCTGTGGCTGCCAAGAGGGCAGGCTTACCAGGTGGGGGGCCTTGGGAACACGTCAAGAAACAAAAATCAGAATTTGGTTTCTTTTCTGCTTAATGATGTTATTCCCGCAGGAATTCCCTTCTTCTTACCTTTTCCACCTGGAAAACTCCTACTCACTCCTTTATGTGAGTTCTTGAATGTCATCTTCACTGGGAAGCCTTCCCAATTCCCTGCCAAATTAAGCTGCACCCACCTCTGTGCTCGTGAAACACTCAGCACCTAAATCCACTCATCTCATGGCATGGTGACTTTTTGTTTCTTTGGCTGTGTGTATTTCCCCACACCCTATCACAGACAGTACCCTCATCAATGTCAAGGACTGTGCCTCATTCATCCTTGTATCTTCAGTACCTATACAGTGCTGGCGCCTAGTAGGTGCTAAATAAATGGGCAGAATTCATGGCTTTTTAATGTCAAGGAAGAAAAACAGCATTTGCTACTGAATTCACAGATTGTTACATACCTCCATGTGTATATACTTAATGTTAATAATCCAGGAAACGAAATTTCCCCTATAACATTTTCTGGTTCGGTAGCACTAGCTCCAGAGTGAGCTGTCACAGCCCTGCAGGCTGCCGGTGGGTTGCCATGGTAACAAGGTTCTGGATGGAGGCTCTGGCTAAAGAGCCCTTCTCAACTCAAAAGAAGCTGCAGAAATGCAAAGGGTATTTAGGTTTCCCTTCCTTCTCTCCTACTTTCCTCTCAAATCTCTCATCCTTCAAGCAACTTGAGGGCCAAAATGAACTAAGTTCTGGGAGCGATTTTTTCCTAGGACTCCATACACTCCTGGAGTGGCCTTGACCACTACGGACTAGTGTGAATGTGTTTAATCTCTCTGTACTTCATTTTCCTCTCCTCCTTCTGCCTTTTGTTATTACTTCTCCTTCCTCTTTGCCTCATTCCCATATGCCACAGAACTGCCCCAAGGATGCCCCTTAACGTCCCCCCTCTTCCTAATGGCTATTAACCAGCAGAGGCCACCCCCTCAGTCCTGAAATAGCAGAGGAAGAACTAGGGCAGACCGGGGGAGAAGCTTTCCATATAGAAGCCAGGTGCCTTGTGGCATGGTCCACTAGAGCGTCAGGCTCAGGAACTTGATAAAGAATCCAGGAAACAGCCTCCTCCTCAATCTTAGCAGTAATGTTTGGCTCATGTTTATTTGTTCCACTCTACACAAAATGAAACCTCAATGTGGCATCAGAGCCAGAAAATGGAGGAGCAATGGAGCTCCTATAGCTGGTCTCAAGCTCAGAAGTCCCCTAGAAATACGTTTCTTTGATTGTTTGATATTTAATCAAAGTATTCAAATGCTGAGCTGCAACAATGATACCTTAAAACATCCTCAACTACTCCAGTGCATTGAATCGTTGGGAAGTTTTATGTAAAAACACTACAGAAATCAAGCCTTGAGCCTGATGGGCACTGCAAGCCCCACTGATTACAAGGACACCTGCTTGCCCTCTGGTCACAGAAAGCCTTTCTCCTCACCTCAGGCATCCCAAAGGGGTTTGCTTCATCTAGATTCACACAAAGCTAAAAATCCAAGGCAAAGCCCTGACAGAAACTTACTTCCACAATCAAATTGAAAAGCCCTTCCTAAGGCTAGTTCCCAGGAGTTACTTAATTCTCCCAGCTTCTGGGTTTCTTTTTCCTTCTCTTAAACAAGCCAATTCTTTTGATGCAATATTCATGACTCCCAGACACAAGGAGGGCCCTCCATTGCAAAAAGACAGCACTTTCTTCTATAATGAGTTTTCGCCCTTCCTATCTCACTCACGCAGGCTGTCTCCCAGTTTTTCTGCCTGCGTTGGTATTCGCCTTGGCTTTCCTCTGAGCTGCTGGGATTCAGAGGGAGATATCTAGGCACTGAGTCCAGGCACCAGAAAGGGGGCATTCACCTGACTGGACAAGGTGCCCAAGCCGCACTGGATCCCTAGCAGCGGCCTTCCTCTCTTTTCTGAACTGAACTTAGAGATCTAATACGGATATTGCCTCTGACCATCCTATTGCTTGTATGTTAGATTATTGTGAGCTGAGGTTTGGAAATGGAAGGTGCTTACAAGCACGGAGTATTTTCATCCTAGGGAAATCAGATCTGTGAATTAAAAACACCATAGGCAAGATTTGTTTGCATTTTGTCTGTTGTTGCTATTGCTGCTGGTGATATATATATGCACTATGTAAAGTCCATGTGAGTTCTATAAGAAGGAACAAAAGGTTTTGGGTTTCAATAGACTAAGAGATAGGACACCAAATATCATCATAATCCTACACAGGATAAAGCGGAGTGCTGAGTGCTTTTTAAGATGGACACTGGGTAAAAGACAGAAAGATCTATGCCCCTAAAAAAAGCTCTGTGACCTGGAATAAGTGATACACAAATGATCCATTTTCTGTTTGCTCAGCAGCACAATGGAAGGAGGGGCCCTGGGGAACTGTAAGGCAGGAAAAGTCCATTTCATGGGAGAAATGTGGCCCTTGACATCAGACAGATCTGGGTTTTCAGTGTCAGTTCTGCTCCTTGAGGGCTGTGTGATGTTGGGCAAGTTACTATCCTCTTTCTATAGATGAGAATCCTATAGGTTTCTCATCTATTAAAAAAAAGTCTAATAATACTCACTTCTACTCTTTCTGGGGCTTGGGGTAAAATAAGGTATAGAGCATTTTACTACCATTAGCACACAAAAAGTGATTTGTAAAAGTTAGCATTTCCTCCACCTCCTTCTTCCCTTCCTCCAACTTCTTTAAGGCTCTATGAGCTCTCACATTTCACGATTCCATGATCTGCTGACCTGAGGGCCCCTGAAGTTAGCTAAAAAGACTCACCTATGGAGATATTCCCCACGTCCCTGCCAAGAGTCTAGGTTTTGTGATGAGGATCTAGATGTGATCAGGGAGGAGGGTAACATGCGTCCAGAGCTGCGGCTGAGGAAGTACTAATGGCAGAAGTGAAATGGTGGCCCTGCTGGCAGTGCAGAGCAGCTCAGGGATGTCGTCAACAGGGTTGAAGCAGATGCAAGGAAACGAGAGGCCCTCTTGACCCGCTTAGCACAAAACTGGCAGTTTCATTTCTTGGCTCGAGCAGAAGGCATCAATGCTGAGAGGAGGAAGTGCTGCCACTACCCGGGAGCACTTTGGGGTTATTGGGTTAAAAAAGAGATCGATGGGGACCCTACTGTTACCTGCCAAATCCCATTCTCCTCATGCCAAAGTGGTTTTAAAATGAGTTGCAACAAGGAAGTAGCGAGGGTAAACTTGGGGTTGCAGAGGGACTGAGAGAAAGCCCAGTGAGTTAATGTGGATGGTGGGAGACTCAGAGCAGGAAAAGACATGGGTCAGAAGTGACAGGAGCCATATCTCACCCGTTCTTCAAGAGGCATAGCACAATGCCACCCAAAACAAAACCCAGAGAGTGGAACTGTCTTTACTTCCTGTCAACCTGATGAGTTGTAATATCTGGGCACACTAGAGCTGAGCAGTGATGGCTCAAACATACTTGATTGCTGCTGGAATGTGGCAGCAGGGAAGAGCCTCAACTTTCAAAGTCAAGGATGCTAGAGGGAAGATTGTTAAGAAGCCAAATGGGGACCCTCCCTTTTCTCTCTTCCCTACCCTGCTGCCTCTCACCACTTCAGGACACTACGCTCAGCTCAGACTCCTGCTCACAAGACAGGGCAACAGTCCTGTCTTGGCAACCTGACTGCTCGTGTCACCACCTGCGGTTTTTGCATCTGCCCACTCCACACTGCTTCTCACTTCACAGTGGTCAGTGCTCTGTCCAGACATTACCTAACTCATCAGACGCACTGCCTTCCCGGAAGAGAGGTGACGGGAATTATCCTCCTTATTTCAAAGAACTGGAGGCAGAAACGCCCAGGATCTAAAAGGTCTTCTCAGTGACTTTCAATAAATTATGGAAAGGCTGAGAGAGAAGAGCCCTTGAGATAGTGAGCTAGGATCAGAACAACAAAGTGCACTGCCCCTTTTGGAGGCCTCAACCTTCTTCTCTCTAGGGATTATCATAACTGAAGCACTTCCTGAAGCACCAGCCCCTAGCTGCAAAGCCAAGGCTCCTCTCAACACTCCAGGGAGTGTGCAGTGCAGCTGGTTCTGCCTCGTTTATTTTAATACCACACATAAGCCATATGCAGCGGCACTTGACTGCAGGGTCAGGTGCTAGTCAGGGGTGCAGAAACACATTCTTCCACAAGGCTTCAGCAAGAGTCAGGGGAACCAGTACATGCTGAGTAGAATGGATTCATTACTAGTGGTCCCATGCAAACCCTCCTAGTACAGGTGATGGCTTCATTCCAACAATCAATCAACAGGAAATATAGAAGGTCAACACAAATTTGCACAAAAAATATTAAGGCATTCATTAAGAAACAAAGGGAAAAACTCATCAAATAACAATAATTATCAAACTTTTTGCCCACACTAATGACAACTAATACCCAACAACTGCCTAGTACATTTTGTGGTTTACTGAGTTCTCAAAAATATAACACCTTAGAGCATCTGTTCCTCAGCAAAACGCCATGAAGGAAGCAGGGTAGGTACTATTTTTCCCTTTTTACAGATGAGGCAGGCAACAGAGTCTACAAAATATATAACACCCCTTACTCAACATCCCAAAGATGGTGACCACAGATCATGGAAGGTGGAACCTCACATTCCTATCTGGCTACCCCAACTTCCTACCCTAACCTCAACCCAGTGGGCTCCTGGTGGCCCCTGGGTTACTTCTTTATGCTAGGAGTTCAGGGTTCTCGAGAGCAGACTTTCTCTACAGATAGCAGTCATTCACTGCAAACTGCCTCTTTCCCACCCTGGCTCTATGAGCTGATTACATTTTGGCCAGTGATGCAGCAAGAAATTGGCATAGCCAAACCTTTGGGAGGCCTCAGGATCGATTTGTGAGCTAACCCCAGGCAGGAAGCCGAATTCAGTGGCCGATTAGCAAAGAAAGGAGAAGTAAAAGAACTAAGCCCCAGAATGGCAAGTCTATTTCCATCTTGCCCAGGAGGAGGACTGGTCCATTGTGTAAAAGGTTTGATTTCAGGGCATTTAATTCTGTTCTCTCTGACGGAGCCATTTTCGAGGAAGCCTTTCAGCTGCACTTCTGATTATCGCGGGGCTCAGGAGCTGTTTCCCACGGAGGGCTTGACTCTTGCTTCCATGTATACCACATTTCTCTTTCTAAGAAGCACAGGGTGCTAGCTCAGCGTTTTTTCCCCGCTAGGATGAGTACATCAGCTTCAAGCAGGTAGCCAGCATTTGAAATCCCGGTTAGGATCCTAACCTGGCAGTGGAGCATCTACTCTCCTCATTTACCCAAGCATTTCACACATTTTCATCTCATTTCATCCTCACAAGAAGCATCTGGAAGATAATGAAACTGAGGCTGATAGAGTTCAGTAGCACATTTGAGGCCAAATTATTCAAGTCATTCTCACTCCAAGTCTTTCCTCTGGCCTCTACTACAGATGAATCCTCTCCCACAAAACTCACCAGGAGGGATGAGATAAAGAAGGCCCGTATGAGAGATTTAGTAAGGGTGTGAGTGTGAGCTTCATGGCGCTTTAGCTAAACACTGTATCATCTTAGATATTAGCTTGGGAGGAACTTAGCCATGATGGATTTCTATGTCTGATGTATATCGCCGGAAGCATTTTGCTAACAGCTACCACAGAAGCCACTGCCCAGAGGAACAAAGAAAAAAGATAGGGAGAGAAAATTCTGTTCTTAAAAATCAGGTAGGAGATTAAATTCTCTTTATTGTCAATTAGGAGGTCTTTAGGATTCACCAGCATGTTTTGATAGAGGAGGAGGAGTGGGAGGAAGTTAGTGCCACTAAAAGGGGCAATAACTTTTATTACTCTCAGTGAAAATTAAGGACTGCTTTCATTATCCAAATGCAACGAGAAAGCATTTTCACATGGGGCTACAGAGAGCTGCCTGCTATCGCAAGTTGGCTTGTGTGGTAGTCCGTACACTCCTGTCACACGCCAACCCATCACTTGGCAAGTGTTCAGCCAGCATCAACTAAGTGCCTAGCATTGTGCCAGATGCTGGCAGAAGATGGCAGTGCTGTGAGACCTCACTTCTGATCTTAACAGGGCTTAAAATGTAGTTAGAGTAATATGATCTATGTATAAACAAAGTGATTAGCAACCAATTCAAGACAGCATAAAGCTGAGTATTTATGACAAAGAAATAAATGCCAAATGATTTAAAACAGTGAAAGGCCACAAGGAATGAAGTAGTTAGAGATTTTATGGAGAAATGGGAATTTGCCTGAGTCTTTTGGTGCACGGATTGGATAAACAGAGAGAGAAAGCAATCCAAGTATAGAGATTAATTTAGGCAAAGAACTAGAGTTCAGAATGAGTATGATGAAATTAATGTATATTATATTTGTGTTTCAAATGACTATGCAAAGATTAAGTGGACTGATTGCCCATTTAATCCCTCACTGGTTTGTAGAGGAGAATTAAATGCTAATAGACGAAGTATTGACAAAGGCCGAGTAGTCCTTAAAGAGAACACCATTCCTTTATAAGAATGTAGGTTGCTTACCTAGATGTACAGGCAAAAATTCTGTTGCATCCTTCACAAACCCTCACACCTCCCTTGTGGGGAAAAGGTCCCTGAAATTACTATGGATATTAATGATAAAAATAGGTATGTACAACACTTTATTGGCTCAGACCAATGATCCATTCAGACCAGGATTCAGTCATTGAAAATGACACCAAGTATATTATATGAAGGACATTACTGTCTTTTGTGACCTCAATCTCAAAAAGTTAGGGCTAGTACCCTAAACACCCTTAATTTCCTCATAGTTGCCGATTATGGCTCCATAAAATATGAACTTACCTCGATTATTCTTCAACCAATTTGTATTTTATTCTGACAACATCTCTTCAGAGGATAATATATTCTATGTGTTTACTACCCACTATATTAAATAATAATAATACTCTCATTTCTCCCAAATTAACTCTCCTTCAAGCTTCAAAGGATGCCCGTTATTTCTAATATTCCAAGATGTTATGAACAAATCTATATCCATTTAATTAGGACTACTCTTGGCCCCTACCTATCTAAACTGAAGAGTGTTTAACCTGTCCTTACATTAAAAATGTCTTCCACCTATTTGGTGATTCCTGCTTGCTTCCTCAGGTGCTTTCTTGGCTCATTTCTTGCTGCCAGTGCTTTTATTTTATCATCATCATCATCATCATCATCATCATTATCATCATCCTATCAGATACATCTTATGACCATCATCTGATTGCCTTGGGCTTCCCACCTCTGAGACCCTCAGCTGCTTGCTCCATTTTAGCTGCCCTTAGTAACTGATGAAGTTGACCTAAGCCAGCATGGCTTTGCTGCTTAGGAATAGCTACTTGCCTGAGAGTAACAAACCCTCTCTCCCTTGGCTAGAGACATACACCAGGCTAACAGGCTGTACCCCTTATGTCTTAGCATCTCCTGCAACTTCCAGATCAAATGAAATGCCATTCGTTAGGGTCTGAGATTTGGCCTGCTCAGTGGCCACTGCAGGAGCCAGGTGATGCAACCCAAATGCACACAAGAGTTAATAAAGGACCAATGGAAGACAGGAACAAGGAAGGGGCCAAGTGGATAAACAGTTGCTCCTTCCTCTCTTCCATGGACTGCTCCGAAGAGTGGGATACCTCTGTCCAAAGATTTCCCATTTGACAAGGCAAACGTGCATACTAAGTGACTTGCTGAGTCTTCTTGCTGCCGTCCTGAAGCAAAGGTCATTACCATAACGTATCATCATGCATCGCTTCTCATTCCTTCCTTGCTCACCGCTCTTTCTCTTCATTTTTGTGGTCCTTGCCTTGCTATTAAAAGCAACATAATTTAGTGCATGCCTCAAGCCCTGTTTTCTAGGGAACCTAGGCGAAGGTAATGATCAAGAATACCCGAAAGGTTCATTGATGATCCAGTGCTTTCTGGGCTCTGTGGTAGATTCTGGTGATACCAGAAGGAAAAATACAATGTTACTGAGCAATCAAGATGTATATGGAAAAAGATAAATAACATTTTGAAGCTAACATATGCCCCATGCCAAATAGACAGCATAAACAATAAGCATAAAAGGCTTTTAGAGGGTGAGCAATCATTGGAATCTTGTGCAGGTAGGTCACACTCATATGGGCTGCAAAACATGACGTTTTATTTTTTTTTAAAGAAGTTATTCTTCAATTCTCTCATTTAAGCTTCTCTGATAGTTCTGAAATTTATTTCCATTGGCTTGACATTCCTGTATGTGGAAGATTTTAGTGTCGATTGCACACTAAAGAAATTTCATTATGACCTCTCTCTTCCATAAAAATATTAAAATGTTAAATTAAAAATTTGAAGTACTGGTTTCTAGAAGACTCCACGGTTAATGCTTTTTATTCCGAGAAACACTCATTTATTCTCTTCTTTGACGTCTACACCAGTTTTTCACCCATGTCGCAATACTTTCCACTATTCCACCCATGCCCATGCCTTCTCCGTAATTGAGCAGCTTCCATACACCTCACCCACCATGTCCTTTGGGGTCTGAAGCCCAAGACTCTTACCACCATGCTGTCTTTCCACTCTGCCTATGGTTTGTGCCCATTCAGTGGTACTTCCTTGGTTAGTGCTTCACCTCTGTCCTTCAATGGAAGGTGACCTGAGGGTGCAGAGGTCCCCTCTGAAGATCCCTGGGTATTGCTGACACTTGCACAGGGCAGCCAGTGACTCAGGGTTCTCATTCAGGAGCCATCTGACATATTTGGCCCACAGTGTTACAACTTTACTTGCAAACTCTTTCAAAACTGTTGGATGGATGGCATCCTATTTTGATGATTTATTTAAACAGTTTGTCAGGTCAACAGCATTCTGTACGCATATGATTCAAAACGTAAATGTTTGCTGTAGATGTAATTTTTCATGTCAACTTATGCAGCAAAAGAAAATGACCTTTATTCCAGAGAGATACAATTTCTTTACAAATAATAACTTACAATGCCCTGGTGAAGCAATCATCAGGTTCTAATACAACAAAACAGTAATAATAATAATAATATAAATGTAAGTTTCCATTGACTAGCAGAAATGGTTTAGGGGACTTGATCTTTTCTTAATTACAACCCTGCATAGGAATTTAAGGGTTATTCACATAATTTTCTGTCATTAGGTGAATGAGGGAAAACAAGATATTTTTGAAAAGGAGTCATAACTTAGAAGTACTATATGAAAAAAAGAAAACAAAAGAGTGTCCATTTCTTTTTCTCACAAGCCTCTCTGAAGATTATTTTTTAGCTCCATAGGCTATCCTCACCCCAAATTTTCTCATTATGCATCACACAGCCTCTACGCCCAGTACTAGATTTTTATGGTGAGTTCAAAGACGCAAATTGCATTTAATCTTTGCTTAATTTAATCAAAATTCTAAAAGTCAAAACATTATTAGCGTTAAAATTGTTACCCTCAAATTCTCCATATATTTCTTTCAAAAGTCAAATGAGTTACTTTTGAACAAGCTCACAATTTTAAAAATATTCTTACCCTTCATTTGGAGAACTAACAGTACTACTGCTATTTTTGAAATTGGTGCATGTCTGTTCATGTGTATGCACCAAATATGAGATCTCTAAGTGACTCCCAAATCAAAATCTAGAAGAAACATCTGTGAGAAAATCACTCTTCTCTTTCTTCTGTGATTTCAAAAGTGTGTTTATGGTCTTTGGGTATTAGACAAGAATCTAAAAGACTAATCTCCTCTGGGTGCAACTGAGGGAAAGAGTTGTTTAATTTTATAGAATGGATTGAAAAGAAATTAAAGAAGTCGGTAGAATTAGCAACCTGACCCAGCAAAGTCTGGCTCAGCCACTGGCCTAAGGAGATAGCAATCACTTATCTCCACTCTGTATATGATATGAGCATTGAAATTTCTTATCATCCATGAAATAGGAATATGATAAACAGTCAAAAAAGAAGTATGAATGTAAGAACAAAGAGGGAAGTAGCCTCTGATTGTCAAAGGTGCCAACGAGCTCCAAGAAAGGATGGTGTTACCATCAGGATTATTTTAAGAAGACCAGGTCAGTATGCTAAACCAGACCAATAGATGACGATGATAAACCAGATCAATAGATGACAGAAACCAGACCACATTTCACCAAATAGTGGAATTCATCTTATTTGGAAAACAACAGATAAATATGCTTCAAGCAGTGTAAGAAGTTCCCAGTAGGCATATGTAAGGGATAAGAGTGTCAGTTCCTGGGCTATATAATTACTGCATTCATTGAACAAGTTGGCATGAATTCCAGGTGAGAAACTGGGGACCATTCATGAATGGAAGAGATTACTATAGTTTCAAAATCAAACTACAAATAAGTGTAAGGACAGAGGAAAGGCTTGGGGAGGTGAAATGTGAAGAAATAACACTGCAGAGCAGCTTGTAGGTCCCAAGGATCCCACCAAGCAAGGAAGCAGGATGTTGGGAGGGATCAATGCCGCCGCCAGATCTAGAAGCACTGTCAACTCAAATCTTCAGCCTGAAGGCTGAATATCTTTGTTTAGCTTCTACCTGAGAAAGAGAGTTGAACAGAAACAAAGGAATGGGGAAAATAATAACCACCTAACAAAAAAAGAGAAAAATGCACTTACCATTCTTGAGACCCAGTGACGTGCTAAAAAGTCATGCTATATTCTCTTTCATGCATTCCATCTTCTAATGTTAACAAGAACTCTTTGCCGGGCGTAGTGGCTCACACCTGTAATCCCAGCACTTTGGGAGGCCGAGGTGGGCAGATCATGAGGTCAGAAGATCAAGACCATCCTGGCTAACACAATGAAACCCCGTCTCTGCTAAAAATACAAAAATTAGCCAGGCATGGTGGCATGCGCCTGTAGTACCAGCTACTCAGAAGGCTGAGGCAGGAGAATCACTTGAACCCAGGAGGCGGAGGTTGCAGTGAGCCAAGATCGTGACACTGCACTCCAGCCTGGGCAACAGCGAGACTCTGTCTCAAAAAAAAAAAAAAAAAAAAAAAATTAAAAAAGAACCCTTCTATGTGAGTATTATTATCTGCATTTCACAGATTAGAAAGCTGAGGCTCATAAAAGTTAACTAACTTGCCCCAAGGTCACAGAGTTTATGAGTGAACAATCCCTTTCATGGCTAAACCTTACTTTGTAAACTCATCTACCTTTGCAAATATAATTGACATTTTCTTTTTCTATTATATCTTCCTGTTTAATTTCCTTTTACCAAACAGCCATCTTGTCTCAGTCAACAAAGAAGGCCAGAGATAAAACTAGGCTTTGGCAGTGCATGGCAGGGTGGTCTGTGTGACCCTGGTTATGAGGTTAGGATATCCTTCCAGAGTAGTGAGCAAGTGTACCCTCCCTCTGCAGACCTATCGTACATCAACAGGAGGCTTGAAATGAATAACAAAGTAAAACAGTCTGTGCCCCAGGATGATGACTCTATGGCATGAGAGGTGGCATGGCACCTACCTAATGCTGATACTCTTAAAATTTTTCCTGGAGTGCTTCTTTTCTAATGATTTAGGTCCAGAAACATACCATGTTTCACCTCCCCACTTAAAAGTGTCACGTTGCAAGTCACTGGATGGTGCGCTGTCATTTTCATTGAATCTCTGAGCTGTAATCTGGTTTTCTGCACCCACCAGAGTTAGCCTGGGTGAGGGCCACACCTTCAGGTAATGCTCTAAACCCCCAAGATGCAGTTCATCGGGGACTCCAGCTTATTAAGGCCCATCACACACTGCCAAGGGTAATTAAATCAGGAATTAGTGTCACCTAGAGACTTTGGTGTGAGCCTGGTCCACGTTTAAGTGTTTGACACTGAGTGGTGGAGGCAGACAAGGTTACCATTAGCTCCTGGCATGGAGCATCCTCTCCGAGGTTTGCAGGGACTGGTTGTTAGGTCCTTTGAGAAGGAGAAAGCTTTATATTTCGGTTTTGCTAAAATGTTATTTTTTCTATCCTTAGACCAAGTTTGCACTTATTGGATTTTTTAATTAAAGGACATGACAAATTTCACTCTTCAGATCCTATTAAAAAACACCTTCCCCTCAAGTCACCAGAAGCTGCTCTTGTCTGTCCTCCCAGATGGATGGAGCTGCCAAAGTGGTCCTTACTGCTGTATTTACTCCCTGTCTGCCTGGGCTACAGTGAATGTGCCTCTCATCCACTTCTGGTGGAAATATAAATTAATACAACCTTTCTGGAAAGTCATTTGGTAATATGTTCCAAGAACTTTAAAACGCTCATACCCTTTTGACAGAGTGTGTAATTGTACTTCTGGGAATCCATCCTAAGAAAATAATCAGAAATACAAAAAGAACTTTGTTATACCATAGATGTTCACTGCAGCATTAGGTATAATTGCAAAAAAAAAAAAAATGTGAAATTTCAATATTATCCAATAGAATACTTAACATCCATATGCTAGAATATCATTGTTTATTTTATTCAACAACTATATATTGAGAGATTGTGTTGTGTCACAAACTGATAGGAACTGAGAATTTAATAGTAAACCCATCTGCTGCCTTCCCAGAATTCATAAAATTACATTTTTTAGATTTTTATAGTACGGAAATTTGTGTATATTAAATTTTTAAATGAAAAACCAAGATTTTTAAAATACACAGACAGTAGGTAAAAATTAGGCTTTAAAAGAGGAAAATATACCTATGTGTCAGAAGAGTTCTGTCAGTCTGTTTAGTGTCGCTGTAACAGAATACCTGAGAGCAGGTAGTTTACAAAGAAAAGAGACATATTTGGCTCATGGTTCTGGTGGATGGAAGGTTCAGGACTGGACAACTGGATCTGGTGAGAACCTCAGGCTGCTTTGTCTCACAGCAGACACCAGCAGAAGGGGAGCTATCGGAGAGAGAGGAAGCAGGGGTGATGGTGGAGAAGCACCAGGCTCTTTTTAACAATCAGCTTCTGTGGGAACCAATAAGGTGAGAACTCGCTCACCCTGGAGGAAATGTATAAGGGATCTGTCCCCACAACCCAAACACCTCTTACCAGGTCCCACCTCCCAACATTGCCACATTCACAATCAAATTTCAGCATGAGGTTTCGAAGGGACAAACATCCAAACCATAGCAGGTTCCCTCTGGTTGGTAAAGTTATGGGTAATTTTCCCCCTTTTTATTCTTTCCTGTCATTTCTAAAACAAATACTGTGAACATATATTACCTTTATAATCGAAGGAAGTGAGGAAAGTCTCGCATTTCTAAAAACATGTGAACAAAGACAAATAACAATCTAATCAATTCCTTTCCCCTGAGCAGGACACATGATTCTTATCTTGGCTAAGAAGATTCATATCTGCCTTTTGGGTTACCAGTTACTATCTTCAATTTGAACTTTGTCGCCAGTAGAGATGAGTAGGTACCAAATGAAGTCATCCAAGAGGAATGATGGCAGTCTGCTTTTCTCATCCTGTGGCTTCATTCAGGTAACTTCGTGATCCTGCAGCTGAATTTTTGCATGCCCTTTCCTGACCCCAATATCTCCTAAGCCCACTCATCAGGAGGCAGGTGCAGATATACCAGCAGCAGGGTCTCCTTTCTGCATTAGATAATTATGTCAATGGAACATCCAAAGTCTGGAAGCTGTAATCTGCAATCTAGAATCCCACCAAGGTTTGAATACCATCTGGGTAATGACTGGGACCCGCCCTGGGACTGAACTCCAAAGGCCCTGATAGAAAAAACAGAGCTAATAAAATTCCACTCTGCAAGCCACCTTGTATCCTGCCTTGGTATACCTTCTAGCACTTGCTTAGCAAACTGCCTGTGTTTAACAGGTGTAAACTGCTATGATGTCAGTAAAGCTGTTCATTGAAGACCTGGAATCACACATATTTGCTTATGCATTTTCCAAGTAAAATGATGTGTTAAGGGATACTCATACTCAGAGTGAGAAGGGGGTAAAAACGTGAGGGAGATGTTCCAATATTGGTGGTCTCCCTCTCCTTGTGACTCAGCATGGGTCAGATTCTCCAGGAAAAGAATTCTTTTTGGTTAGTTCATAAATCACAATGATTCATACACTATAATTTTAAAGATAGCCTTTAAAGTAACTCTCATATTTCAGCATAATATCTGTGCCTGTCCAGCTGAATCCTGCTTTTATCACATGTATCACCTTACTTATCCAACTAAGATATCTATAAAGATGCTTCTAAGCATTGACCTAGACAATAATTAGAATAGGAAGAACTATTAGGCAATAATTGTGTGCAAGGCACTTTACCATTTATAAACTTCTCAGAGGTCAAAAGAAAATCGAGGATCAGAGTAGCTGGATAACTGGATAGCAATCACTCACAGACTGAATTCAAAACAGGGTCTGTCTAGACACAAAGCCCAAGCTCTTCTTCTTTTTCCACAACACCTTGTCCCTTAAAAATATTAGTTTTTTTTAAGAGACTGAAATAATTCTCCTCTGTATCAAAAACACATGGCTCAAAGTCTGTGTGCCATGTAAGCATGAACGCCCCATAATCCCAAACACATCAAGCCTTTCTCTTTTCTTTAAGTGGCAATAGGTCAAGATGGTCAAAGCATAATGATGGGGGAGGAACGGGGCTATATCTTGTCATTAATAATACTTGCACACTAGTATCATCAGAGCAGACAAAGGTCATTATTTTACCTATAGTACAGCTAATGTAAAGACCCTCTACTCACGCATCTAACAATAATTTGCAGGTAAGCATCTCCACTCACCCAAAAGGGTGGGAATAAACGAGTTCATAGTTTAGCCCTGTAAAAGTCTAGTTTATTTTTATTTTTGAAGTGAGGAAAATGAAACTCAAGAAGATAACTAATTTTCTATAGATTATATGCTTATGCTATAGATTGCATGCTATATGAGGGAAAGGAACAGGTCACATTTGCCTTAGCACATACATTAATTCATTCAGACATTTATTTATTCCAGTAACTTATCCTGAATATTTACTATGTATCAGATGCTAAGGAAACAAAATTATCTGGAACTAGAACTGTGTTATGCCTACAGTAGTCACCCAGGGAATGTGTGTTGAAAGCATTTATTGATCGCAGATAACAGCAGCAGAAATGAGGGCACAGATCTCCGGATCCACAAATCCCAATCCATTGTGCTAACATCTACAAAATTCATCATTCCATGTACATAGCTAGCCCCCGTGCTTCCAAGCAGCACTGAGATCCACAGATTAGTAATGGATTGCAAATACAGGAATGTCATTGCATCAACACTAAATGAGTTACATTTTCATTTCACTGAGTGCCTTCTTGCTTCTGAAATGCAGGCTCCTGAAAGCAGTAGTACCTAACTGACCTCTCCACCATTCATTATCTACTCCTGCTCCATCGCACGGGTCTAATCAGCTCTTACAGTTCTGATCTTGTTAGAGAACACTGATCTTCCACCTCTGGAGTCCTGTCTAATGTACTACTGGGAGCAACCTCACTGGAATGGAGAATCACAAGGTGTCTGGATTTTTATTCTTGATGTTGGTCCGCTCCCCACCAACCCGCTGGAGTGGACTTACGCAAACACCAAATCGCTATGATTCAGTCTTACTATTATTCAGCAGGGAATGAAAGGGGCTATCCTCCTTAATGCTTTAAAGAGATACAAAGGATATTTATTGTCTGATGTCTGCAGAAATCCTCAGAGAAAACTCCTGTGAAAAACAATGCATCTTTATTGCTTAAAATATCGATTTTTCCTCCAAGTTTTAAAAATGGCTTCACTGTATGCTTCTACAGAATGCAAAAAGGAAGCGGTAAAAATGTATACAGGAGGGAGAGGAAACTTCGGCAATAATGATCATCCTGTGAGAAGAGGTGTAATCATTATTTTCAGATAAGTTTTGAGAAATGCCGTAGGAATTCCCAGAGGGATGTCCAAGGCTAACTATTTTGGTTAGTTATAATAATGACCTGAAAAAGAACAAGACGCCAGAAAAGACATTATAAACAGATGAATAATGAAGAGGTTCAAGTGAATGAAGGCGCAGGTCTCCTCTCTCTTCTTCCTTTTCCTGTCCTCAATGACCTTCAACGCAATATTAATAGAAATTCCATCCTTAGGATTCTAAGAGAACTTTTTCTACATGCAGAGGGGCAGGTGGATGTGCTTACTGCCACGGGACGTTGCTTTTGCTTTGTTGTCTCATTTCTCAGCAGCAAGAAATGTCAGTTCCCATTAAGCTCTGTGTATTTCATCACATCAGTAGTGGCCCTGAACCAGCTCGATGGGTGCTAGGATTCATTTGTGACCAAGGTTAGATCCTAGTTCATTCATATGACGAGTGTACTAGATACTAGATCCTAGTACACTCACCACATGAAGACAGTACCTGCTAATCCAACCAATACCCCAGCAGCAGTCCCCAGCAATCTTCTGCCCACCCAGCCCTGCTTCCTGCATTCTCCAGATTCACTCCCTGGAGGCAGCAGGAAAAGAGCCACAAGCAACGTGACCATGGGCATCCAAATGACAGAGGCATGGAGGAAATGACAGCCCCAGTTACAGCAGAATTCACAGGGACTACAGCCCCCTCATTTTTAAAAACAGAAGCCAAGGCCCAGCAACAGGAAGTGGCTTGCCGAAAATTGTGCAGCAAAGTGAAAAGCTTGGGGGTAGGGGAAGAGGGGAAGGAAGGGCATGGGAACAGGGCTGGGCTTGGACGTCTGTTCACCATGCTCTGTCCATGACTGCTCTAGAGTCTCCAGGCCTCAGTTTCATCATTTGTGATATACAGGCTTGGGGTAAATGACCTTTAAAACACTACACAGCTTAAATATTTAAAAACTTTGCCACTCAAAGTGTTCTCATGACCCAGTAGCATGGAGCTTGTTAGAAATGTGGCTTCTTCGTCCCCACCCCAAAAGTACTAAAGAGACTCTGCATTTTAACAATACCCTCAGGTGATTCATATGCACATTAAAATTTTACAAGCATTGTTCTAAAATATGTTATCACAGGTTTATAGAGAAGCACCAGTTCTAACTTGAGAATTATAAAATGAAGCAAAACAAATGTCAAACTAGATGACCTCTCTTCCTAAAGAAAGTAGTACCACTGCTCATTAAGAGAGCTTGACACTGTGCTAAAATTTGCCACCAAATGAAATCCCATCCTACTGAACGATTTGCTCTTTGTTTCCACTCATGGTAAGCACTCCTATGCCTCACAAGTCACTGTGACAGACCTTGTGGCTACTCTCATGAGGAGTGTCCTCTCGTGAACATATCCCAGCTGGATTGCCTTAGGGTCTTCAGTCTTATTGTATTTGACTAAATATCCCAACAGAATAGTCTTTACATGTTTCAAAGTATCATATGAAATATCGTAACTGTGTGTTTTTTTTTTTTTTTTGAGACAGGGTCTCACTCTGTCACCTAGACTGGAGTACAGTGGCGCCATCTCAGCTCACCACAACCTCCGCCTTCCGGGCTCAAATGATTCTCCTGTCTCATCCTCCTGAGTAGCTGGGAGTACAGGTGCACACCACTACCGCACAGTTAATTTTTGTATTTTTAGTAGAGACGGAGTTTCACCATGTTGGCCAGGGTCGTCTTGAACTCCTGACCTCAGGTGATCCACCTGCCTCGGCTTCCCAAAGTGCTGGGATTAAAGGCGTGAGCCACTGTGCCCGGTCGTGGTTTTAGTCAGACCTTGCTATCCATCTTCCTGGCTGTGCTATTGTAAGATGGCACATGACTAAATTATATCGCTGAGCCACGGTAGCTCTGTTCACCTACCCAGGGGCTAGTTAGGCAAACAATAACAAGCAGTGTCTTTTCTTTCTTGTTGTGTAGCCCTGTGCTGCATCCTATTCACATGGAAATAGACATATACTTGGTTTCTGCTTTAAAGAAATTAAAAATAATTCTCCAAGGGTTTCTCAACCTCAGCGTTATTGACATTTTGAACCTGACAATCCTTTGTTGTGCGGGCTGCCCTACACACTGTAGGATGTTTGGCCGAATCTTTGGCCTCTACCCACTGGATGCCTGTAGCACCAAATGTCTCCAGCCATTGCAAATGGGAGGTGGTGGTAAAATCATCCCTGGCAGAGAACCGTTGGGTTAGAAAACACTGGTATGAACAAGCAGGAAAGCATAAAGAAGGAGTTTATGGGGATGTGATTCTAAACAGCCACAACACAAATGCTGAGCAATTACATAATGAAATAAACAGAGGGGTATTAATAACACATGCAAGGAAGGGGCTGGTGAAGACAGGAGAAAGGTTCAAGACAGACACATGGCTCAAAAAGGAAAACATAAGTGGAACAGGCCACATCTAATTCCAGCCAACATCTCTTCTTGAAGAGAACAGGTCCTCATCACAGGCTTTTCTCAGCCATAGACATTATTAACTAAGATGGAAATAATGCAAGAGACAAAGAAAAGAGTTCAAGGATATCAGACAAGAAGGGTTATTACAATAGGAAAATATTACTTTGAAGTATTAATTCCCAGAGGCAAGTCTGCTGAACATAGATTCATAAAATCTGCAGCTAGAATGAGCATTAGATTCACCTACTCCAATGCCATAATTATACACATAATCCAGAGAGGTAAATGCACTTGTTCAAGGTCACAGTTACTGAGAGGTGGAGCTAATTCACAAACTGTCAAGGTCTGTGAAGGCTCAGCCTTGGCATTAACTCTTTTTGGATGCCCAGCACCCAAGCTAGGCCTAGAAAATACTGAGGACCAATGATAGCTGTCCAGCCAAACTGAACCTGGGTCTCCTGCCTCTTAGCCTAAAACTCTACCATGCCACTCTGCCTGTTGTGATTTATGGTGATTTTTATAATGTGGAAAGTCCATTAATAAAATGCTAACTAAAATAGCATCCAGTGTATTGGAAAACATAAAACATGCATTTATGGGTCTTAGAATAGAAAATGATGAGAATAGGGTTTAGATGAGGTTAAGATATCAGCACTTAAAGGAGGGAGGAGGTGCCATTCAGGGTACCAAGGGCAGGAAACACGGCCCTCTAGAGGCTGCAAGAGGATTATAGTAGGGTACTCACTTTTCCACCCACCCCCTTGCCAATCACCAAAACAAGCTCCAGACCTGGTACTCAGATCAACTCTTCCCAGGGGAAAAGGGAATGTAATCATCAGGGAGAAAGAGAGATGTCCCTTTTGAGCCAACATATCCTATCACCTTAAAAAGGCTAAATTTGGTTTATGTTCAAGGTCAACCTTACAGCCAGCAGATTGGGACCGTAGAATTTTCCTGCTCCAGAAAATCTCTCTGCTTGCTGATGCTAGAGATCTCTTATCATGGGACTATAGACATAAAAGGCCTAAAATATAACTGCTGGTTGTAAAATATAACTAGCTGAAACTCATTCACATTCAACTACAATCAGTTAATCAAAGAGCATTAATTATATCAGATACTTCTGTTTTTGTGTTAGGGTGGAGGGGAAGCTATTGAGGAATCTCTGGTCACCGAGGAGTGGAAGGAAAAGGGAAAGCACAGAAAGAAGAGGCCGCTGACCCAGATATATTTAGAACATTTGGTCATTTTGCTGAGCCAACATGGCTCCACCTTCAACTGGACTGGGACAAATAGCTGTGTCCTGAGGTGGTTTTGTCATGCTAATGCACCCAGACAGCTCTGCTTCGCAAGATTTAGAAGAGGTTTTGTGAGTTTGTTTGCACCAAGCTGAGCTTCCTTAGAAAGCTTTCATTAATCAGGATATCACTGAACAGAAAAGGAAAGAGTGCTTGGATGCTACCTGAGTAAAGGCACAGGAGAGGGCGCAGCCTGGGTGGATCTTGTTGGTGCCAAAAACTGTGCCAGCTTCCCTAAAATATGATTTCCTGCTCTCTTGTGAGAAAAATACTATCTCTCCCATACAGATTAGACAACCAATGTTCAGGAGCTTTGAATAAAACTTGGCTGTGGTCATTTAAAATAAGTGGTGGATTCTCTGACACCAAAACCCATGCTCTTTCCACTCTGCCATGCAGAAAATTGAGGAAGGAAAAGAGAGTCCACTGAAAAACTTTTCCCAGTGTGAGTTAACAACAGAGTTCAGGATTTAGCAAATCTCAGCAGATGTGAACTCATGCATTTATTCTGTAACTATTCATTGAGACTTTTAGATGAGCATAGCATTGGGGATCTAAGGAAGACAAGGGAACTAAAAAAAGACACACACAAGATGGTACCTCTTATATATGAGCTTACCATCTATCTGGGAGGAAAAATAAATGCAGAATGAGCAATTAAGTAATATGAAATAATGTGAGTTAGATAATAAAAACTGTGGGACTTTTGATAGAAGGGATATCTATGTGAGATAGGGCAAATGTGAAAAGTATTTATTAAAGAGAGGGACTCATTCTGGTTTTTGCAGAAAATCTAGCATTTCAAGGGGCAAAGAAGGAGAAAAGAGCATTTCATAAGGAAAGACATGCCGTAAACCAAATCACAGCCAATGCATGTAAGTCCTGAATAGAAGCTTATAATTTAAATCACGGAAGGTACCTTGGATGCAGTGATGAAGGCAGCCTTGTTAGAGCACAGTCATTGTGGAAATGCTTGCGAATCTTGAAAGTCAGGCAATCTATTAGAAATAAGGGCAAAACCTAGTGGATTTTTAGTATTTATCTGATAGTATTATTCTAATTTTAAAGTGGAAGACTCAAAGTGTTCATAACTCCAGTGACTTTGTCCACAGAGAGAATCAAGAGGGTATGACAAGGGGAGGAAAACCTTCATTCATCTTTCTTGCTTTTCTTCCAGGGGCCCCACAGAGAAAACATTCCCAACAGGATGGGTCATAGATCTTTGGCTTGTCCCATCTAGATATCCAAGGCAATTTCACTGCTTTCTTTATTAGGGTATTTTTATCACCTACAAAATCAATCACTGTAAGAAAGTTTTTCTGTATATAGCTGATAGAAGTTTGCATTTGGCATAGAAAGAAGACAATCTATTTGCAAAGAGGCCAAAGCTCACTAATCATCAAATGAGTGACAGCATCCTCCAAACACCACCATTTTGAACTCAAAAATGTCCAGTTGGCCCCAATCTGAAAAAATCTTAAAAAATAAACATATGGCTTCAGAGTCATATTCAAGCATGTAACTGAATGAATGAATGAATTCTATCATCAAAGTGATGCTACAGGAAGTCAAATGCAGTGAATGTATTTTTGAGAAGAGGAAGAGTTATAATATCTGAAAATAGCTCTGCCAAGAAGCCACTATGGTTGAAAAGACATTATAATCTTTTAACTACCTTTCTTTTTATGGGTATGTACAGGACCTCATAGTCCTGGATTATTATCCCATCAAAGCATCCTCCTAATTTAGCCCTGAGCCTCCTGGTACAGAATGGACCCCTGATAAGTGTTTTATGGATGGATAAGTGAATAAAACACTCTTCTAAGTACAATGTGACCCAATTTACCACTTTATGGGAAATAAGGCTAACTTCCTTTATCCTGCATGTATCGGCTCACAGATAAAGAAAATTTTGAAAAAAAGCCTGGGTACATTCTGTTATCCACATTATAAGTGCTTATCCTTCACCTATAAGTAGATTCATTGGGTATCCGTGTGTGTGTGGCTAACTGTAATTTACAACCATTCCTTACTGTCTATTCTCTATAAGAGTCCTCTCATCTAAGCCAGAATGGTTCTCACCATTGGACACATAGTAAAAATAAGGTATAGAGAGATAAGGTACCAGAGTGCATGTTAAGGTGGAAAGTGCTATTAGAGCTAAGACTTCTGAGACCTCACAGTGCTCTAGTTAGGAGCAGAGACTTTGGGGTCAGGTAGACTGAAGGATGTATTTTTTTCACCCACTTTCTAAGCTGTGTGACCTTGGGGAAACTATTTACCTTATGAAGCCTTAGTTTCTACATTAATAAAACAGCACTTACTGGCCAGGCACGGTGGCTCATACCTGTAATTCCAGCACTTTGGGAGGCCGAGGCAGGCAGATCATGAGGTCAAGAGATCAAGACCATCCTGGCCAACATGGTGAAACCCCATCTCTACTAAAAATTAAAAAAATTAGCTGGACATGGTGGCAGGCACCTGTAATCCCAGCTACTTGGGAGGCTGAGGCAGGAGAATTGCTTGAACCTGGGAGGCAGAGGTTGCAGTGAGCTGAGATCATGCCACTGCACTCCAGCCTGGGCAAAAAGAGCAAAACTCCATCTCAAAAACAAACAAACAAGAACAACAAAAAACAAACAGCACTTACTTCCTAGGGTTGTTGTAGTAACTGAGCTAATAGAGGAAAAGTACTTAGCTTAAGACCTGGTGTGCAATGAGTGATGGGGGCTTGGGGAACTTCTCTTCTCCAGGATTCATGCTTCCATATATAATATGTCTCCAGTAAGGTAGCATGCCTGGTCTCTCCACCCTTGTACACATTATTAAAAAAAGAGAAACAGATCTGATTGATGAATATGGGGAAAAAAAAAAACTGATCAGGCAGCACTCAGCCCTTTTCATTCCTCTCTATATTTTTGGTATCTATGTGCCTGAATAAAGTGTTTTCTGCTCTGCTGTCTAAACTCTGTGGGGACTTGTAGGGCCAGCTCTATTTCCATGGAAACCTGATATTTGGAGACATAAGTTTAGTTTAAAATAATGTTAAGCAAGCATCTTGACCATATCTAAGCCACATCTTCCAGCATAGTTTGATCAGTAATAAAGGTGATATTTTCATTTCCAACTGCCTGGCTCTTATCTCCGTCTCTTAGCTGGTCCCGAAGCTAGGTGGAGAAGAGAGGTGACATTCATTGGGTCTACTCAACTCCAACAATAGGTATTTTGGAAATGTCACCTTGGAGCAAAACCAAAGCATAGTTATGTGCTATGCTTTCTTACTTGACTGTATAAAATAGCCCAACAGTTTTGTTAGTATTGGTGTCAGTGGTTAGCAAGACATTACAGTCCACATGAAGTATAGTAGCTCCCATCTGCCAAGTTAGAATGAATAAATGACCCAATTTACTGGATGCCCCTCACGCATCCAAGGGGTAGTATCAGTCTCTACCAGTATTACAACAACTAGAGGGAAATACATGTATCACTATACCATGAATCCCAGCTCTAATGATTATGTAGACATGCTCTGAAGATGGCTCCCTCTGGTCATATTTTTCTGAACTTATTGTTATTTGAGGCAATAAAAATAATAATTACACATTGCTAGCAAATTTACAAATTCTAAGCAAGGTGGTCAGCATGTGGCTCAGTGGTCAAATTTGCTGTTGTATTTTTTTTTTAATTATGCCTGTACCAGCAGTTGTTACATGATATGCAAACTCAGGAAATAAAATCTAAAAATAAAAAAGTTAATAAAAGCCAACATAGAAACAGAGGATTACGTTAACCACAGTTCATGTGCCTGACATTCAGAAATCAGAATACTTATCCTATTATTCCAGAGCACCCCAGGACTTGGAAAAAGTACTTTAGAATCCCAGACAATGTGGAGTAGTTTGGAAAGCCAGGCAAATATAAACAAAAAAATACAGAAGACTGTCAAGTAGTAGTTTCCAATCAAATGGTTCTTTATACATCACTGCTACTCTTCACATTCAAAATTTTACATAAAAAAATAAAATGAGGGAAAGGAGGAGGATCTTAAAAATCAGCAGACTGAGTCAACTTTCACTAAGAAAGATTCGGCTTTAAAAAAAATTCCAAAAGCATACCCTGCACCGAAAAACACGTTGCTCTATCTGGAAGTCATTATTTAATCCAGCAAGTTCCTGATTTCTAGAAGGACAATGAAATTGTGGTGACCTGAACTGAAGCCCTATGTCTCACCAAACCTTAATTCACTAACAATGAGAACATGCATGGGAAATCAGGATTCTTTGAGCCAGAGGAAAGGAGCAAGGAGGAAAAAAAAAAAAAAAAAAGGCTGAGTTTCAAGAGCCACAAATTATTGTAAGTGCCTTTGAGTCCTGAGGGAGGAAGAAACACTGAACTTCATAAGGCAGATGTGGTCAGCAAATTCCACTCCAGATTAAGCAAGAGTCCTTCTGGCTATCTGCACAGCCCTCATGGCCATCTCAACCCCTAAATAGCTACCTTGCTCCAGAGTTCTTACCAATCATTTCTGCACAGAACCTGAGAGGACGTAAAACTGCCAGGCAACAGCGTGATTTACATGGTGACTTGAAGACGAAAGCAGTTTTTGCATTTATATTGGAGAAAACCCATTAACTGGATAATTTACACTTCCCTCTCAAATCTCCCTCTAGTACGAACATTTCCAAGTTGTTGTCAATGCCCAGTCTTTGGGAGAACATTAACTTCCATCATCACTACCATAATCATCAATCTACATTATAATGTGAGAATTATAGGGAAGTCAGATTTGCTATGGCCACGTGCAGGGACTTTATTCTGGGCTGAACCATCATGGATGGAGAACGCAAATCACTGAGAAGTGGCACCCTGAAGTTGTAAAGCCCAACTTGGGAAGCCATTGTCCTAGGAGCCTCTACCAAGGTAGTAAGGGAAAGGAGGTAAGTTCTTAAAATTCCTAAATCACACATTTGTTGACAGAGATTCCAAAAAGGCAAATAATATCTTCTTAACTTAATTTTGCCATGTCAATATGCCACTTGAAATCGAAGTCACTTTTATGTTTTTTAACTAAAATTTACTTTAAATCAACTTTCTGCTTAATCTGAATCTTAGAGACAAAATGAATGAAATCATAGGTTTCATATGCCTATTATTTTTCTCATACATATATTTTCTAATATATGTTTAAATATTATAGTTTTAAAATGATAACTCAAGTACCAACTAAAAATATTCTCATACTGATGCTAATTTCTTAGTTTTCAACATCGTACTACAATTAGGCAAAATGACAATTAGGAGAAGCTCGGTGAAAGGTATGTGGGAATTATTTGTATTATTTTTGCAACTTTTACATAAGCCTAATATTATTAAAAAATAATAAATTACCATGTATTGGGCAACACTGACAGTGAACAAGTTTCCTCAGGTAAACAAATGTCTTTTCTTTGCCTTTAGGGTTATCTAGAACTTTATCAAATCCATGTGGAAATAATGGCTACTACATGTCTTCACGTGCTCTAATTTGTGTTGATGTCATAAGAGATTCTGGAACATGATTTTTATTTTTTCTGCCAGGTTACTGGACTAAAAAGGAATAGTCCCTAAGGCTACTACCAAAACAGGTCCAGAGATGAGATGGAAGTAGAACTCAATGATTTTAAGTTATCTCTGAGCTTGTTTAACATACTAGATAACAGCCCCAGTGGTTTATAGAGGTAATCTGGTCTAATTTAGAGGAACTACAGCTTTAAAATTTTGGAGAAGGTTATTAGTGATTTCTCACTACTCACAAGGAATCTACACAGTGTGCAATGAGTTGCAGCCCCCTCCCACACAGACGCTTTAGACTAGAAAATGATTTCCCAATAGATATGCCCTGGCATCCCAGTCTGCTGCAAATGGATTCAATGTGCAGTGATATTCACCCCCTGCCTTCGGGGTAACTGGTGGGATCTGGCATAAGCCACAGTCCCTAAAACCCATCACCTCTAACCATGAGAAGATATATGATTCACTCCAGGGAGATAGAGAAAAATCATCATTTTTAGGGATGTCTTGTCATGAAAAAGTTTGGGAAGTATTGACCTGGCAGTTTTCAGGGTGCCTTAAATCTTTAAGTCTCTGAGTTTTCTAGTGTCTGACCCCAGGATAGCCTAGCCCAGCAAAATCTCTAAGATTTTGAGGAACTCAGATAACTCTCAGATTCCTTTAACCTGCAACCTCGGAAAAATCAACTTTCAGCTCCGTTCCTCTGGAGGTAAATGAAGGTAAAAACATCTTGGATTTAGGTGTTCTGTCTTAAAGTAGCTCATACTTTTCCGAGTGGCTCTGTAACAACAGCCATCTCCTATCCTTTAATACCAAGGCCCCTGGGAAACATGCCAAAGTTGCTTTAAATGTCAGAGTCTCTCAATTGGTCTCCCCTGTGACCTTTAAGTAACCATAACAATGTGCCTTCCAGGCTCACTGTATGTCCAAAACCCTGAAGATAGTGGCAAAAGAAAAGGACCTCTGAAAATCTCTTTAAGTTCCATAATTACGAAATTCTCAACCAAGCACTCTTTCTTTCTGACCCACAGAAATTTCCCATATGGCTGAAGGGAATGGAAGCTGAAGGCAGCAAATCTAATTAGAAGAGGTTATTGTGTGTGTATAAAGCTCTGTTCTCCATAGGACCCACAGGACTCTCATAACAGTTCAGGAACAAAAACAGACCTCGGGGTAGAAAGAGCAGATCAGGAACTCTTACTCATTCAATCATTCAGTCAGTCAGTCAGTCTGTGTGTCTATTTGTTCATTAAACACTGAATATCAGGTATCCATCAGCACTAAGTTCACAGGCAGACAAACCAATATGCTATTCTGTGGGAATGTTGTAATAGAGATGTAAACCAAGTGCTGCTACATTCACATGAAAGACAATTAATTCTCCCTGGGATATCAGGGTCAGTTCCCAGCTGAAGTACCATGGGAGTTAGGTTAGCAGTTCTCAAAATTCTTGGCCTGTGCAATCCTTTACACTCCTAAAAATTCTTGAGAACTATAACGAGCATTTGCTTATATGAGGTATATCTACCAATGTTTACCATATTTGAAGCCAGAACTAAGAAATTTTTAAAATATTTACTAATCCATTTCATTACAACAATAAGAAACCCACCACATGTTAACATAAGCCATATATTTTATTTTAAAAAACCTATATTTTTCAAAACAAAAAATGGTGAGAACAATAACAGTGTCCAATGTTTTTTTGTAAATATTTAAATACTGGCTTAATACAAGACAGATGGATACTCATCTCCACTTCTTTAGCGAATACACTACACCATGTTATTTTGGATGAAATCGATAAAGAAAGTTCTGTTTCACACAGATATAAAGTTAGAAAAGGAAGGAGTATTTTAATAGCCACCTCAGATAATTATAGATATTCTTTAATACTACACCAAAACTCAACAAGCATTAATTTCTTAAAGGTGACTGGCAATGCAGAAACATAAGTCATACACTGAACATTTTGTACGCTCTTTATCAAAATCATTGTCCATGTTGAAATTTGAACTTTTTTTATACATGCACTGGTCACTTAGAAAATATCAGTTCATGGAGTTACACAGATCTTCCAAATGCTGGTACATTTCATTACACAATTTGAAAAACCCTCACGCATTAATAGCATTACTGGTTTCATCAGAAAAGTCTTCAAGTATTGGAAAGCTGTCAAGCTCACTATGGCATTTACAAGTTTCCATAATATGTTAATTTTTATCTTAAAAGCTTGAATTTTATCATTGGCAACACACACTGTCAGTTGTTTTCCAAGATCACTTAGTTCACTTTCAAAAAACTTTCAGCCAATTACTCGAGTCTGAATAATTATAGTTAGCTTGTCAGTTGTTCTTTCAAGTAAAAGTTGTGATACAAGACAAAAGTAGATAGTTGAGCCTGCAAATCAAACAATCTCACTTTAGCTTGCAGCAGAAGTGCTTTCTGTGTGTACCCCACATTTTGTCACTTGGAATATTAAGGGGACATGTACTCAAGGGTGAATTTACAATGAATTAATAATTGTTACTGCTTTATTTGGGTTATTCTTAAATGAAACTGGATTAAAAAAAAAAAAAAAAAAACAGTGACAGTGGTGAAAAGTACAATGACTGCTAGTATAGTTTGGTGGTGTATTAATTCCTGCTAAGACACCAACAGTTTTTCCCACTACTGTTTTGCACCATGATTGTAAATATCAATTCAGTGAAAAAGATAACTGATATCTTAATATTATGATGAAAATAGTTTTCACTTCAAAGACACCCTGGAAAGGGTCTCATCAGTCCCTGGGAAGGTCTGTGGAACACTTAGAGAGCTGCTGAGCTACACCGTGGCTTCCCAGGAGTTAGTCTGTTGAAGTTCAATGGTACCAAGCTCAGCATACATTCACTAAGTAGGTACTCCATGCCAAACAGCACTGTGCCAGAATCTGTGGACACAGATAACTAAGAAACTGTCTGCCTTTAAGGAGCTTACAGTCACAGAGGTAGGAAAATAGAGAAGAAAATTATTTTAGAAATAGAATATTACCAAGGAATATAAGTGCATGGAGTGCTATGAGAATACAGGAGTACAAAGAGCCCTCAAAAGATTCCTAGAAGGAGATTTTATGTAAGACGTATAAGGCAGAATGAAAAGAATCAGAAGGAAAAATAAAAGAGCCAGTAATAGCCCATTATTCCTGAAGTATGAAGTGGAGGAGAGTTGCTGAAGTAACTTTGAGGCTGTCGCTTCACCTTACTGCTTGCCATGATGTCTGGGTGGGTAACTTCAGCTCCAGGAATGGACTCTGATTAGCCCAGGCTGACCAGTTATTACCTTCTTCTTAACACAGAGACTGGTCCAAGGAAGAGTAGGCCTAAGCCAACATATGCCAAAAAGTAGCAAGGAGTAGCTTGCAGGAGTCTGCTGGTAGAAAGATGCCTCCTTCCTTTTAGGAGAGCTTTCTCAGAAGCAATCCTGACTCTTCCTCTGAACATTTTCCATATGAAAGGGATGCCTGAACTGTTGCAGCTATCTTACTACCAGCCTGAGGATGAAGCTCACACCCAGAGGTCAAAGTCATGAAAATTGCAGAGACCCACAACTGGAGCCCAGATAAAGGCAAGCTACACTGCACCTTCACTGACCTGAGCCTATGCATCTTCTTTTCCGTTTACATCACTTCTTGTTGAATTTTGTCTTATAATCGAAAATGTCCAAACTAATATGAGGTTAATTTGAGATGGTGCTAGAGAGGTAGGAATCATCAGTTATAGAGTCTTTTTATGCCTTGCTAAGAATTCTGGGTATTCTTGGGCAGGTTCTACGAGTCAAAATATCACAAGCTGGGAGATAACTAGGCCTTTGAAGTCACCACCAACTGATTTGGCAAGGACTCTTTTTTTTCTTCTTCTTTTTTTAATGCACTGGCGCTTTTTTTTTTTTTCAGTTTTACAAGTTATTTTCCTTCCTATAAAGAGATTGTGCATTACCCAAGAAAAGAAGAGACCAATTTCAAGGAAGATCAACAGTGACAAATGCAACTGAAGGCCACTGAGATGATGATAGAAGTTCCCTGGATTTAACATTAGAGGATCAATGGTGACTTCAGTGCAATGAAGCAGACAGGACTGTGACTGCTATTGTGATTGGGAGACTGAAAGGATGCTTGCTGAGAGAGTACACAGGTAAGTAGAAGTTTCTTTAATGTTTTAAGACAAAGGAAAGCTGAGTATGCTTATAGGCTTAAGGAAAAGAGCTAGGAAAAAGAGGAATAGAAAAAGTAAAAATCTAGAAGAGAGGAAGGAGATATATATACACACACACATATATGCACACACACACATACACACACACACATATACATACATACATATATAGTTCCCATGTTCCTAGAAGAGATCAAACTCCTGGTTCTGTAAAGACAGGACTATGTCTGTTTTATTTCTCACTGTCTTCCAAAAGCCTACTATCATGACTGCTACTTAGAAGCTGCTCAAAATACATTGGAAATTGGAGGTAAGAAAGTAACAATGAATTCCAAAGTGGGTCTACAAGTTTGTGTGTTGGAAATATATGAAACTGGAGATAATATACCTGATAACCTCAACTACAAGGCAACATCTTATGCTAGGTGTAAAGATAGGAAATTCAGTTGGGAGCTTAACTACCTTACTAAGGTAGTCACTTGGGGAAGTGAGAGGAAGGGATGACCAAAGTCAATAAAAAGTAATAAGCAATTTTCAGGACCAAATGTAGACTAGAACCCAGATAACTATAGTACCTTAAATGTACACAAACAGGAGAATTTACACACAAATCTCAGCATTCAGTCTGGGGGTAAAGGTAAAGCATGTAAATTCGGGAAATTGATCTACCTCTAGACATTTGACTGGTAGATGCTGTATAATGACAAGAAGCAGCACTGAAATTGAGGATTCTAATAAAAAGGTAGTTCAGGAAAAGGAAAATATGTCAAAGCATTCTAATAGACATGGAGAAAATAAAAGTGTCATTGAAACGGTGAATTTCCAAGGACCAATTATCAGGCAGAGTGAAAGAGCATGAGAAAGCTGGAAAGAAGAATTTGTGGTTCGAGTAGGGGCAGTTTCAGGGTTGAAGAATTTTTAGGGATGAGAAGGGTGTGACCATAGTTGTGGGTAAGTAAAATGGAGTTATGAAGGCGGAGTTGCAGGAATCAAGGAATTATAAAGTAGAAAACTGAACGTGTTGTGTACTTCAGGGGTTGGCAAAATACAACCTATAGGCCAATTGCTTATTTTTGCAAATAAAATTCTAATGGAACACAGCTATATACATTAACTTACATATTGTCTATGGTGGCTTTTCTGCCAGTATAAAGATATATTGAGTAGTTACAACAGAGACCATCTGGTCTAAAAAGTCGAAAATATTTAATATCTTGCCCTATAAGAAAACATGTTTTGATCTAGGCCTATATAGTTAATAAAGTGTTCTTGTGTAAAGGCAGGAGTTGTCATAGCAGAAAATACAGAGAGGCAGTACTAAGCACATTGGGGAGTGACCTGGAAGACGATAAATAGAGGTCGTTAGGAGAGGCAGAAGACTACCAAGTCAAAGATGCGTATTTTCAAACAGGAGGTGTTTCCTGGAAGGAGAGTGAAATTGTATGGGCCTAGAAGAATGATTTTTACTTTTTTTTGAATCCTTATAGTAGGGACTGACTGCTATTTAAAATAAATAAACAAATAAATCTATTCTCTCTTTCCTTCTAGAATTTAAGTTGAGCACATGACCACCCAGATGAGACTGCTTTTCCCAGTATCCTTTGCTGGGATTTCGGGCACGCAACAAAGTTCTTACCTATGGCATTGGAGTAGAAGGGATGTATGCAACTTTTGCCTTACTTTCTTAAAAAAAAAAGAGAGAGAGAGAGAGAAAAAGAAAATTGTTACCCTGAATGGCTGTCCTTCCCCTTCCTGTTAGTGTAAACACACATACTGGTGACTCTGCAGAAGAGGATAAGGGCCTGGGGAATGGCAGAGCAACAAGGTGGAAGAATCTAGGGTTTGTGAATACTTCATGGAGTAGGGTCTTGCCAAGCTGAATCACTCTTCATAGAATTGTCGCCTGAGGGAGAAAAGCTTTTCTTCTTTAAGTCACTTTCTAAGAACTCTTTATTCCAGAAAAGAAAAAGTTCATCTCTATCCCACTTACAAGACCTTTTTAAAAATATGATTTAAGTTGTGGACCTTCTTTTCAAGAAATTGCCCTTATGCATAAATTTTATACTCAATTAAGTCTGTAGCCTATACGTGGTCTTGAAGCTAAGAACATGTGGTATAGAAACAGCAGTGGAGAGAAAAAGGAAATAGCCACTCCTCCCATGTGTTTGTACAGAAGGAACTTTTCAATAAAGCAGTCATCCTTTGCCATTGTGCTTTTTCAGGTTATATCCTTGACTGGCAGTAGACTGAAAGAGCCAGCCAGACAAATCAGGAAGGACAGGAGAGGGCATATTGTAAAGATAATGAGGTCAAGGTACAGGATGAGACTATGATGGGAGACATGAGTAAGAAAGAATTTGAGTTCTCAGAATCTATATTTGGGAAAGGTAGATATCCCAGGGAGAGTAGGACAATCCAAAGCCATCAGTCAGTACCACAGAAAGCGTACAGATTTGCATTGCATAACTGCAAAAGATGCTACAGGTACACAGGTTCCATAGTACGGCAGATTCACCATCAGAATTTTCTCGTATTTAGAATTTAAAAGCCAGCTAGAAACTGATAACAGTAAAAGGATTTCACTGGGCACTGCTGTGGTTTACATGACTAACATCACGTTCCCTCAACCAAAAGTAGTCAATTAACACACAACATTAATAGCTTTCATATACAGAAAGTATAATCCTTTGGAAAATAAATAAATCAAAAAGAAAACACTCCTTTTACAAAAGCACAAACAGATAAAATATCTAGGAGTAAATCTAACAAGAAATGTGCAAGAACTATATGAGAAAAAAAAAACCTTTAAAATTCTACTAAAGGGCAGTCAAAATTTGAACAAATGCAAACATATAAATTTCTTAAGTAGAAAAACTCAACATCTTAAATATTCAGTTATTTCTTAATCAATTTAAAAATTTAACAAGGTTTATGATTAAAAATACCACTAGCTTTTGTTATTCTTGTTGTTGTTACGTTTTTAGAACCAGATAAGCCAGTTAAAGTTTATACGGAAAAAAGGAATGGCTAGGAGAACTCTAGAAAAGAATAGCGGCAAAGGGTGACCAGCCCTGTGAGATATTAAAACACACTACAGAGTTTTAATAATTAACACAATATGATATAGGCACATTAATATATCGACATAGTAATAGAACAGAATAAAAGCTCAGAAATAGACCTAAATGTACTATGGAATTTATTATATGATAAAGGTGGCATCTCAAATCAGAGGGGAGATTATGAGCTATTTAATAAATGGTAATCAACCATCTAAGTAACAATGTGGACAACTGCTACAGCTTGGATGTGTGTCCTCCCAAACCACTTATTAAAATTTGATCCCCAATGTTGGAGGTGAGGCCTAATGGAAGGTGCTTGGGTTGCAGGGGTGGATGCCTCATGAGTAGATTAATGCCTTCCTTGGAGGTAAGTGAGTTCTTGCTCTATTAGTTCCCTCTAAGAGCTGGTTGTTAAAAAAAAAAAAAAAAAAAAAAAAGTTCTTGGCACCTCTGCTTCTCTCTCTTGTGATGATATCTTACCAGGTAATCTCTGCCCATTTTGGCTTTCCTTTGTCTTCCACCATGAGTGGAAGCAGCCTAAAGCCCTCCCCAGATGCAGATACCCAATCTTGAACTTTCCAATCAACAGAACTGTGAGCCAAATAAGCCTTTTTTTCTTTATAAATGACCCAGCCTCAGGTACTCCATTATAGCAACATAAAATGGACTAAGACACCAGCTAAAGTCGGTACTTCATATACCATACTTGGATAAAGCCATATATCAAACTACATACCACAATAAATTCTAAATATACCAGGTATTTAAATGCAAAAAATAAAGCCATTAGAGTATTCAGGGAAAAAAATGATGAATACTTCTATAACTTTAAAGTGAAGAAGACCTTTCCAATGAAGACATAAGGTATAGAAGTCAAAAGGAAATAATATCTTCACTTACATAAAATCCAAAGACTTCTGGAAAACCAGCCAACCAATAAACAAGCAAACAAAAACACAGGCAAAGTCAAAAAACATACAATAACCTGGGAAAAATAGCATTTGCAACTCATGTTACAGTCAAAGAGATAACCTCCCTCATATCTAACATGCTCCTAAAATATGAAAGGAATAACAGTTAGATGTCACTTTACACTCAGTAGATTGACAAATATTAGAACACTGTACAATGCCAACTGTTGGTGGGAGTATGGGGATTTAGGGACCCTCAAATATTAATACTACTGATGAGAGTACAAACTGATCCAGCCATTCTGAGCACAGTTTGGTAGTATTTAGCCAAATTAAATATGCATAATCTTTATAAACCAGCAATTCTGCTCCTGCTATGTATCCCAGAGACATTTTCACAGAAGTCCTTGAGGAAATATGTACAAAAATGATAACTGCAGTATTATTTATAGTGATGGGAAGCAGGATGCATCCTGGATGTCCATCACTGAGAGGACTGGCAAAATGTAATAGGTGACCATCATGTAGTGTTCTGCAACAGTCAGAATCAAGGGATAAGACTTGTGTTTTCCAATAAACCCTTCTGCAATAGTGGGCATGTTTTATGTATTCACTGTTCAATATGGTAGCCGCTAGCCACATGAAGTTGTTTAAAATTAAACTCATTAAAATGTAAACATAAAAATTCAGTTCCTCGGTTGTACTAGCTATATTTCAAGGGTTCAAGAGTTACATTTGGCCAGAAAGTACCATACTTGATAAGGCAGAACTAGAATACTACCATTATTACAGAAATCCCTATTGGACAGTGCTGGACTATATTTATACTAAGTAGTATGAGTAGATCTTAAAAATATAGTGCTGAGTGAAAAGAGTCAGTATCAGAATAACAATATCACATCACCATTTCCTTGAATTTAAAATACATTAACGCAGAACAACTATTGACTTATTGCAAGAACACATACCAAAAAAATAATAAGCATTAGGGAAATTAGAATATTTTCCTATGGGGAACAGTGAGTGAAAACTGAGAGTAGGTATAAAGGAAAAAAAGCAAATAGGCAAATCAATAAATGACTGGAAGGAGTAAGGGCTTTCAGAGACCTATAATAAAATATGCTGTGAATTGAGGAATATGATTAAGTCAAATCTCTGCATGAGATTACAAAAAAAGGAAAGCACACAAAAATCTGCATACTAATGTTCATAGTATTTTTATTCATAATTGCCAAAAACTGGAAACAACCAAGATGTTTTTCAATAGGTAAAAGGACAAACTATGGTACTTCATGCAATGGAATATTATTCAGCAATAAAAATAACTGAGCTATCAAGCCATGAAAAGATGTCAATAAATCTTAAATGCATGATATTAGGAAAAGACGCAAGTCTAAAAGGGTTACATACTTTATTACAACTATATGGCATTCTGGAAAAGGCAAAACTACAGTGATGGTAAAAAAGCGGTGGTTGCCAGAGTTTGGAAGTAAGGAATGGAGGATTAAATAGATGAAGGGTAGGAGATTTTGTAGGGTGATCAAATTGTTCTGTATGATTCTATAACTGTGGATTTATTATACCATACATGAGTGAAAATTCATTAACTTTAGGGAACAAATGGACAACTTTATATGCGCAAATTAAAAGAAAATAAATCATTTAGGAGATTGGGTGATCCCAGGATGAATGCAGAATGTGACAAAATGCTAACTATATCACAAATGTATGAACAACCTCACTGGAAGGAGGTTGGGGGGAAGTGTTGGCCTAAGCAACTTTAGAGTAATCTGTAAGACTAAAGACAAAAGAAATTGTACAGAAAAACTGCCCTATACCTAATAAAATTGTTCCCCATAGTGTTACGGACAAACAGTTCCAATACTGTAATACATCCACAGTGAAACTGAAAAATTAAATACATGGATGGTAGATGGTGGGAGCCAGGTTACTCATTGTTGGAGTAGGATAAGCACGGTGAGGAAGTGAGATGATTCATGAATTAGATGAGACCTAATGTTAATTAGGTAATGATAATTAGATAATGGATTAAAGCTGGAGACATCAGTATGAACTCATGATTAGCTTAATATAGACACATATGGTTACATATAGAAATATTTACAGATAGATGTACACATATGTTAGTAAAGACATATATTTCCTTGCTCTGTCAGCTGAGAGAGCCTAGAAGCAACAACACTCCTGCAACAAGCCCACCTAGTTTCTAGATCTTGGTTTCTAACATCATCCTCCAATTAAAAGAGTGATGGGGGTCAGGCATGGTGGCTCGTGCCTATAATCCTAGCACTTTGGGAGGCTGAGGCAGGCAGATCACAAAGTCAGGAGTTTGAGACCAGCCTGGCCAATATGGTGAAACCCCATCTCTACTAAAAATATAAAAATTAGCTGGGTGTGGTGGCAGACACCTGTAATCCCAGCTACTCAGGAGGCCGAGGCAGGAGAATTGCTTGAACCCAGGAGGCAGAGGTTGCAGTGAGCCGAGATTGTGCCACTGCACTCCAGTGAGACTCCGTCTCAAAAAAAGAAAAAAAAAAAAAAAAAAAATCATGTGCTGCTTGGAGAAATAGCTGATTCTAGAATAGGGGCAGGTAATATGCAAGATGACCCTGGAGAAGCCTGTAGTGACAAGAAGTAAAAAGGTGCTCACAAAACAAAAACACACATTGACTGGGGTATGTCAAAGTTTCACAGTAGCCAACTAAAAGAGCTTCCATTAGCCAATGCTGAGACAAACAATTTGAGCAATAAAATCAATAAAGTAGTACTGAATTAAAACCCAAAGTATAAAATAAATATTCATGAGTCCATAGGACATAAATAAGTAAACAAATAAATGGAAGAAAAGAAACAATTCTCTTATGTAGCATAATTCAAAATAATTTATGTAGATACTCAGCCTTCAAGAAGGTGGACCACAGCTCCCCATTCCTTTGGAATAGTCTGTGCACAGTGACTTCCTTCAAAGGAGTGGAGAGAGGGTAAAAAAGGTAACTTTACAGTGGAGAAACCTGGCAAATACAACCTCAACAAAGTGACTGAGGTCAGCATTAACAGTGAGAAGTCAAGTTGATAGAATGTACCCTTGATATGATCTGATGAAAATGACACTTTATAGCTTCCTTCTCCAAACCTTAGTTCCAGTCTAATGATGAGAAAAACATCAAACAAATACTGATTGAGGAACATTCTACAAAATGCCTGACTAGTATTCTTCAAACTCTCAAGGTCATCAAAACCAAAACAAGCCTGAGAAAGTATCATAGCCAAGAGAAGCCTAAAAAGACGTGATGACTAAGTGTACTGTGGTACCCTGGATGAGATCCTGGAACAGAAAAACAATGTTAGGTAAAAACTAAGAAAATCTGAATAAAGTATAGACTTTTGTTAAAAATCATGAATCAACCTTGGTTCTTCAATTGTAACAAATGTATCACACTAATATAAGATGTTAATAGTGACAGAAACTGAGTATGGGGTATAATATGGAAACTCTCTGTACTGTCTTCCCAATTTTTCCATAAATCTAAAACTGTTCTTTTTGTTGTTGTTGTTGTTTGTTTTGTTTTGTTTTATAAGGTCTTACTCTGTTACCCCGGCCAGAGTGTACTGGTAGGATCTCTGCTCAACTCCACCTCCTGGGCTCAAGCCATCTTCCCACCTCAGCTTCCCAAGTAGCTGGGACTACAGGCACACGCCATCACATCCAGCTAACTCTTGTATTTTTTGTAGAGATGGGGTTTTGCCATGTTGCCCAGGCCGGTCTCAAACTCCTGAGCTCAAGCCATTCACCCACCTGGCTTCCTAAAGTGCTGGGATTACAGGTGTGAGCCACCACACCTGGCCTAAAACTGTTCTTTAAAAATTAATTTGTATTTTTTTTAAAAAAAAGGAAAACAAGTATCAGGTACTGCTGGAAGCTTTGAGGCCCTCTTTTTCACCCTCTCCCTTCACACAATCTTCCCTTTCCACAAGAGGTAACACTCGTCTTTTATTTTGTTTTTGTTTTCTTGCTTTTCATAAAAATTTTGCATTTGTATGTATTCTTAAACAATATGTTATTTTGCATTTACATAAATAAAATTGTACTATATTTTTTTCAGCTATTTTCTTATTTTCACCTAATGTTACATTTGTGAGATTTACCCACATTGATATATGTAGCTACAACTCATTTACTCTCCTGGTTAGATAATATATCACCGATGAAGGTGCCACCTTGTACATTTCTAGTCTCCTGATAATGGTTGCTTCCAGGTTTTGCTATTCCCAACAAATATTCTCATGTATACATGTAAAAATTCCTGTGTAATGAAAAGCTAGAAGTGGAACTGCAAAATCTTCAGGCATATACATTTTCACCTGTACTATATAATACCAAATCGTTTCACAAAAGTTGTCATGTCAGTTTAGATTACCGTCAACAATTTGATTGTTTGTTCCTTGGAAATCTAGAGATCTATACCAATACTTTGGGGTTTTTATTAACATTTTAAAGTTTACATGATTAAAAACAAAATATCAACTATTTCATATTTTTAGTAGGAATAAAATAGTGATAGATGACCATGTAACAAAAGTGATTGAAACAATTTTTTAAAAACGTAATTAATTACTTTTTAAAAATAATAAAATGATGATAGGTGTCAATTTGTAGTACATTCGAAATTTCCATAGACCTTAACTTGCCCTGGGAGATTAACTTGCTCATAACAGAGCTCTTTTTGCCATCTGTGTGCATAAGCATGAACTGGTTTAAAAGTGAAGAAATGAGAACTTCGCATGTCCCTGCTGAAAAGTTGCCAAGTTTTGTTCTCATAAACTGGCTGTAATGTGAGAAACTACTAGTCTTTTAAGTTTAATTACATTTCTAAAAAAAGAAAGAAAAAAGTACGCGTGTGTGTGTATATGATATATATGTGTATATATAGTGTGTCTATAAGACAAGACCTCAATCTTGCTTCCTCAGATGAATAAAGAAACTAAAATTGGCTGGGTGTGGTGGCTCATGCCTGTAATCCCAGCATTTTGGAAGGCCGAGGTGGGTGGATCATTTGAGGTCAGAAGTTCGAGACCAGCCTGGCCAACATGTATGTATGTAACATGTATGTAACAAAAGTATCACTGCCTTTAATGAAAATACAAAAAAAAAAAAAAAATAGTCGGGCATGGTGGCGGGTGACTGTAGTCCTAACTACTCAGGAGGCTGAGGCAGGAGAATTCCTTGAACCTGGGAGGTGGAGGTTGCAGTGAGCCAAGACTGTGCCACTGTACTCCAGCCTGGTTGACAAAGTGAGGCTCCATCTCAAAAAAAAAAAAAAAAAAGAAATTAAAAATTTATTTTTTCTTCAAAAACTCTAATTACTTGAATTTGAGTCATATCAACATATCTAAAAAAGCATTTAAAATGTTGTAAAATTCATCATTCACATTCAAAATTCCTTTGTTGTAAACATCTAAATTCCTGTAGAGAAACAGTAAATAACAACCCTCTCAATACTATAAATTAGCACATTCTGCTAGCATGAGTTATATAAGTGCTGAAGAACCTACCTTAGGATTGCTACCATTCATCTATTGTGTCTTGGATAGGGCTGCCAATCTATACAAATGCATTTACTGTTAACTTAGGCAGCTCACTGTAGTGGAGAGAAAAAAAAAAGGAAAAGAAACATACTTCAAAGTTTCCCCTCAAATGGGAAGATGGAGAGATGTGTGAAAAGAATTGGGGATACCTGGGTATTTTAACTGTTTCCTATCAGGCCAAAGCTCACCCATAAGTAACATTATGTCCAATATTACCTTTGAAGCCAACTGAAAAGCTCAGTAACTGCTATTTAAACAGTTCCACTGAGCTCTCAAAATAAGTTCTAAGCACAAGACCTCTCAATTCAAAGATCATCGGCTTTGGACAAGTAGCTAAAACCATATTACTTTCTGGATAGCTCCATTTAACAAGGGAGTCTTCTCTCTGGGACTCTCAGTTTGCATTTCTGTAGGGCCCTCCTCAGAAGAGCACTGAACATATTACCTTCATCCCCAATGCAGCCTACCTACCTTGTTTATCATGATTGTGAGTCCCATACATGTCACCATAGGGACATGGAAATATGGCTACCTGAACCTGAAAACTATAAATAAATAAGAATTTCCAAACTCTTCTTAGCAAAGTATATGTACTTATCTGACTATTTTTTGATGAAGTTATTAAGGCTGGTGTGAGAAATCACTCAATGGGCAAGGATATTCAAGATGTATTTGCATAAAGACCATAAAAGACTCCTCTGTACAAACTAGGTGAGTTTGCTTTCCCTATTTTAACTATTTTCAGGGCTCCTTTTATTCAACCATGAAGAAGAAATGATTTTGAAAACTTTTAAGGCATGTAAAATAGTAGCTCAGAGAAAGGCTTAAACATCATATTGACCTGAGTTCGAATGATGGATCCATCAACTGTTCACGAAGTGACCTGAGTAAGTTATTTAGCTCCCCGATTCTTCCATATTCTCCACTGCTGGAATAAGTAGAAAGCCAGAAGTTGACAGCAAATCTGTCTTCAAAGCCTGTTCTTTTAACCGCCACACTTGCCTGCTCCAGACACTTTAAACAGCACCTTGCATGTGGGAACTTACTACCTCTCTGCAGGCTGATTGATTTATCTTCAGGAATACCTTCTTCAATCAAAAGCCATGACAGCTAAAGCAAAATGCCAAGGCACAAGAGAAACACCTTTCTTCACTAAGTTGTACACATGCAAAAGCTCAATAGTTGGGTGAAATAGAAGGGCTTCTCCTTCAAATAGTAATGAGGCTGATATAAAAATGTATTCTATTCACAGCACAGAAAACCTGGAAGTCACACTTCAGGTTAACTCCTTATCTCCAAATCAAATATGCTCCAAAGCAGGAATGTCTACTATATTGAAGGCTGAAATATAAAAATTTTAGTTTAGATATGAAATATTAGTTGACTAATTTGGCAAATCTCTTAAATCTCCTGAGAAGATGCTAAGGCTTATGTGCCTAAATATTTTAAATTAGAAATGACAGTTATTTTGCAACACTTTTGAGGCTTTCACCACACATCTGAAAGCAGGGGTTTAGGTTTAGATTACATGGCTTAGAGTTAACCAGATAAGTACTATGAAGAAGAATATCAGGCACAGAACCATCAGTATCTGTGAGAAGTATAGCAATCTAGACGTAACTAAAAACATTCATATTCAAAGCATTTTTAAAACCATGTATAGTCAAACAAAACATACCTAAAAGTCATATTGGGCTCTTGAATCACAGTTTGCAAACCCTATCTGAAAGAAAAGGAGATATTGACTCCTCTTCTCTACTCAGAATTACACCACAAGCAAAACTGCCAAGGCTGATGGCTGAGATAGCCTCTGGGAGCCAGACTTTAATGCTTTCTATGTCAAGTCAGCCCTCCCTGCCTAGTTTTGAAGTGGAAAGCCATGTGCCACTCTACAGAGCCAGGCCCAGTCCCCAGTACTGTTATGCCACAAGGCTCTGTCCAGGCAGGCTGATCCCCACACTATGCCATATGCACACTATTTCCATATTCACTCCCACCACCAAATGCCTTTGCTCATCTTTTCTCCTTGACCTTAAATGTCTTCACCTTTCCTAGTCCAAGCCAAACCTAATCTACCTTTAATTTTGCACATTTGTAGGTGTTTTTCTGTTTTAATCCATGCAAAGAGCACAGAAGTGGGATACAGGCTTCATAGAGAGATGACATGTGCATGGTTTAGAAGGAAGAATGGATACCACCTAATAGAGAAAAGGCAAAGAGCCTTCTAGGCAGAGTAGATACATGTGCAAAGTCTTGAAAGAGTCCAGAAGGCCATGGCAGGCTTGGAGGAATAAAGGGCTGGAGAAGCTGGCTGCAATCAGAATGAGAAGACCCTAGTTAGCCTCAGTGAAGTTACAGGACTTGATCCTAGAGGCAAAGGGAAGCCAAAGCTTGTTTTTCTTATTGTTTGTCTTTTTCTTTCACTCAAAGAAGTGACAGGTCTGATTTTAGTCAAAGCTTCCGGTCCATGATTACCATGGAATCTGCTCTTGTCATGCAAGCAGATCCCTCCACAGCATCCCTATACCCCTTAACAGCCATACCACACAATTAGGTAGGTACAGCTCTTATAGGTATCTTTGTGTTTCCAGTGACTAGAGACTACTTGAGAGCAAGAGACTTTTTTTAAGTTCTGTTTCCTAGTAATGCCTCTGAGTGCTGAGCAAGTACAGCTCAATAAATTTCCAGAATTGACTGATTCAGATTCTTCCAGGAGATGGATTAAGTAAACAAGGTTCCAAAGATAGGAGTAGGGAAATCCCAAAACCAACTTCACTACAGCCCTCACCATTGGCCAAGAGCTGCATGATCAAGACCACAAAAGTTAAATTCAAAACTACCTTTGAGTCTATCCTCCATAAATTTGGACTCCTCTTCCTTTCTGCCCCGATCTGTTTAACCACCCACCCAAACTGAAATTCATTCCTTCTTCCTTTGAGCATAATGAACCAGAAAGAATAGGTATCAGCCCGTCTGTGGTTCTGAGCATACCCCACTGACTGGGAGGGTGGGAGACAATCGAGGTATTTAAATAGTGCATCTGGCCCTGAAGTGAGAGAGTGTGGCTGTGTGCCTGTGTATAAATGCCAAGTTGCAGCAGGTTACCATAGCAACCCCAACAGGACACTGCAGTGGGCAGCTTTGCACAGAGGTGCAGAAAACCCATTCTTACAACATCTGGGCTTTCACTGTGCACATTGGTTCCTAGTAGGCACATCACAGCATTAGGCCCTGGATTTGGGATTCTGTAAAAAAGAAATGAAATGTTGAATACCTGCTAGCCCTCCCTTTTTTAAAGCACCATGCATGTACCTTTTCATGCACAGTAAACACTACAAGCAGAGTGCAAAACAGCCTCCTTAGAAGCACATAATTCCCTCTACTCACTTTTATATACTATGATGAACAGACTATACTTTGCACATCAGCATGATTTCAACGTGAACTTTCCATCCTCTAAATAACCCAATAATTGTACATTTTGATGAGCAGCATATCCACAATTGTCCCATTTCCAGCTAATCCCCAGTTTTTATTATGTTATTGCTATTTTTGAATGCAAAAATAAATAATCCTGTCAAGAGTGTAGGTTGGGTTTAATGGGTTCAACTGAGCTGCACTCCAGGAACTGTAAAGCAACTTTTCAAAGGGCCAGGCAATTTTTGAAATTGCTTTTCCATAGGGGTTGGGGAGTAGGGGTTTATTCACTCACTTTCTAATGTTTTCATTGTGAAGACATCTCCTGTGATGGAAGAGCAAGAGGGATGTGTTAGAATTCCACACGTGGCTCCAGCCTACATGTGGCCATCAGGAAACCATGTTCCTGCAAATGGAACTCTAGTTGGTAGGGTATTAAGTAGATGGAACAGCCTCCTGGACATTTTCTTTTTTTCTCTTCTTGGACCTAGAGACTGAAGTGTGGTTTTCTTTGAATTTCTCCTGGGCAAAATAAGAATAATTGGCAACATCACTAAAGAAATGGATTGCATGGTAGGCATGCACAGCAGGGTGAGAGCTCCATCTGTACCTGGGAAAGTGAGGAGAATTTGGCTAAGTGACATGAACTTGTGGTGCTTTGCAAGATACTAGAGCAGGACCACAATATCTTTGCAGCTTAGTAGTGGAAAACAGGTATGATTTGAAGTAATGTGTGGGTTCCAGTACCTGAAGTGACAGGAGTTCCACTACTTGAAGGTGACCTAAGAAAATTACAGTGGGGGAACCAAAAAGAGAGAGATGTAAACAAACAAAGGAAGGAATCGCCCCTTGCCTAGAAAGGTCATTCTGTGTGCAGGAATGCCTATGTCTATCTAAGGTGGCCCTGGGAACAAAGAAGAGACCAATATTAACAGACTACAGTTGTATTATATCTTTAACCAACTGTGATGTGACATGGATGTATGGATGTGGTTGAATTAGGGGGTTGTGACTTCTAAGCATCTAATTCTGGAGGACTTCCCAGAATGAACAGTTGGGGGATAAGGAACTTGAGTGTTTGGCAGGGAGGGTGTCAGTAGCCTGGTGATAGATAAAGGGCTCTCCATGAATGAAGACTAGAATCTGGCCTGCACATAGCTGGCAAGGTGATGACAGGATACCTGTTTCTAAAGCCCCCAGGAAGTGCTGTGAGTGGGTGTGGGTGCCCAGGGTGTGTGAAGCAAAGAGCTGAGCATGTGGCTAGGGAGTGGGGAAAAGGGATTATGGGAGTTGAGCTGGTAGCAAACAAAAAGTGCTGTGTGGATGTGCTTCCGAATCAAAGCTGGGAGGTCAAGGCTGGGAGAGGTTTCAGAGAGACTCCTGCAACCTATTTCTTTGGGGCAGGGCAGCTGAGAGGAGGCTCAGCATCCAGGTCGGATTTGGGGAGAAGTCAGGTGCAGAGGCGCTAGTATGCAAGTGGGTGTGGAGAATGGTCCGGGAGTGGGGCGGATCCGGGAGGTAGGAGTGGGGGAGGGGAGGTCGTCGGCGAGTGGGTGTGTAGAGAGAGCTGGAGTGGGGGGTGGGGGTGCCGGTCCAGCGCCTCCGGCCGCCTCGACCTCCCCCGGGACTCACCCAGCACGAAGTAGGGCAGCTCCGTGTTCTCCAGGTCGTCCACTACGACCATTTCTCCCGGGAAGTCGTTGCGCACCGAGAAGAGGAGCTTGGGCTCCGAGGCCGAGGGGCTGTGCATGATGCTCAGGTCGTTCTCGCGCAGGAAGGGCAGCGCCGACACCGTGATGCTTTTGAGCTTGCACTCCAGCTCCTTGGATGGATCCACGTCGCCGGCGGCCGTGGCCAGCACAGCTGCCGGCCCCCAGCAGCAGGCGAGCAGGGCGCAGAGCCCGGCTAAAGCCATCTTGAGCCCCGGCCGCCTTCCTCCTAGCGCTGCGATGGTGGGGGAGGAAGCGAGCAGGGAGGGAGCGAGGGAGCGAGCGCGGGAGGCGGGGGAGGTTAGGGAGGGGATGGAGAGCCGGGAGAGCCCTGGACCCCGGAATGAGATGCCGCTTGCAGAGTGATGGGTTTAAGCTCTGATGTCTGGAGAGCCCCGGATTCTTTGTTTCCCGGAGCTGCTTATCTGGAGGAGAAAGCGGGGGAGGGGAGAGAGGAGAAAAAGGGAAGGAAGGACGTCGAGAGGAAAGAGGAAGGGAGCTGAGGATTCTAGGGAATCAGGTCAGCCACCAGCTGGCTGTCGGTGCTCCTGCCTCTCTCCTCCGTGGCATCCTCCAACACGAGCAAGGCTCTTGGCTATGAACTACCTGCACGGCATTTTTAATACATTGGTCTTTGCAATGTAAAATCTTCCCTCTCGCATCATTATCCAGAAGGCTTGAGGAAGGCACACACAGGCACACACCTTAACGGGCGCTTCTGCAAAGCGGGGCGGTGGGGGTAGATGAAATTCCCCCAATGGTTTTGTGGATGTATTATAGCTTGTCCGAGGCTTGCTTTCCGCCCTCTCCCCGCCCCACTAGTTGGATTTGTACATAAGATGAACGGCAGCTGGGAATGCACATGTGCATATTTTTACTTAGCACTACCTTTGCAAAATATTTAAAGAAAATATTTGTTATACTGGGTTAGATGGATGGATAGATATGCACAACAGAGCAAGGTGCACAGTTAAGCAGGAGATCAAAACTTTTACTTGTAACTTCTCTCTGCTTCCTTTCATTTCTATCACAAATGTTATCTGTAGTAACCAATAAAAAGATGATTTGGGGAATACTATAGATGATAGGAAAAAAAGCAGAGTTAGCTCAAATAAATCTTGAATTTTTAATTTTAGAGAATCTAGTAAATAGGACAAAGCTAGAAGGAAATTGTGAGAAAAACCAAAGTTCCTAAGCATTCTTAACAGATGGAAAAGTAATAAAAGAATATCATAGGATATGAGCTAAGTCAATCCCAGTCCAGTCAAGGGTACAACAGGGCAGATATTCAGCACCCTGCGTAAGTATTGTGAAGAATAATACTACCACCACCAGCACCAAAACCCGTAGAAGATCTGTTCCCAGTAGTACTCAACAATGTTGCCTTTTAAAAATGATGACAATATGCAATAAACAGTGGTAGAAAAGTGACATTGTCTATTCTGAAATCTGACATTTAACTGAACTTTCTCTCACATGATAACCAATAACTTATTTCCAAAACGTGTCCCTCCGATGTTATTGGGTCAACGCTAACTTCAATACGAGGTGCTATGAAGACTGTGTTATTTGTAGTTCTCACTCTAGAAATATAATTCACTACTGGTCTAAAAGAGGACCCCTGCTTAAGAAACAATTACATTTTCATTCTACCTGGTGTCAGTTTGTTGGCATATGTGAAAATATGTTCTTTAAAGGATAAAAATGCTTTTGCCATATATTTTACAAGGTTTAACTAATTGGATAGAGAAAATAAGCCATATTTAAGGTAATGTTAAAGTAGTGAAAGATCATTTACCACATATGCAAAGGAAAGAAGAACAAAGATACTTTATTAGTTAAGTTTTTATACCTAACTTACTTTATACCCAAGGCATCTTACCATGCAGCATTGCAAACTACTGTAAACTACTGTAAAAAATATGTACCAGCTAACGACCTTTTGAAAACTCATCCTCATCGTCATTGCTCCCCTAAGAGAAACCGAGTCAGAAAAAAACAGAATATCTCTTTCATTCTGTTCTCCCTAGCATAAAACAATCTATTATTAAACTTATTTATGCAAGGTTATTTGCCATTGGATAATTATAGTGGATGCCAGGAAAACACCCTTGATACTAGAATGTGAGAAATGGCCTGTAAGTACTTGATCATGTGTTCATCCAATCTCTCATTTAACAGATAAGGAAATTGAGGCCCATGAAATAGTGATCTATCTTCTGTGGAGCTAAGACCACACAAGATTTCTTTGCCCACTGCTCTTTCCACTATATAGTTATGGTACACTAGGGTACACCCATGGATAAATCACTGGGCTTTATGGACCACAGTAATTAATTTAGCAAATGTTTCTGTACCTACCATATCATAAGCCTTAGGCTTAGCACAGCCAGAAGAATACTCCTACTGTTTTTGAGTAGCATATAATCTACCGTCACTTTGAAATCTTTCTTTCTAATTCTCTGAAGAGTCTTGAGTCAAGTTAGAAAGCCCAAGTGAATCACTTAGGGTTGATTTTCTAATAAGTCAATATCTAGTCTTCTTAAAATGTACATTGAGTTGGGAATAGTTGGTAGTTGGTATCTCAAGTCTTTCTAGACCTTCTCTCTCTCTGTAAATAAGAACCAAACAAAAGAAACTGTAGAATTTTCTTAAAGGGAATATATTATTCCAGGGTACTTGATTCCTGTAAAAATGGAAATAATGTCACATGGCCTTTTCTTAGGGAATTAAATACCTAGAGATGTGGATAAAGTTTGAAGTGCATAGAAACCAGGCCATCTCTAGGGCATGATGTTTCACATTTGAATGAGATGGGGGAAAATGTTATGCATCTCGATCATCACCTTTGTGTAGAGGCATAATGATACAGTGAAATTATAGAACTGGATTAAAGACTTAACTTCATAATATTCCTATTTGGAGATAAACTTGGACCATTCTTGTCTTTAGTTCCCCATCAACAAATGGGGCCAATCATCTCCGCTCACCCCTGCAGGTCACAGAAAATGTTTCTGACTTCCATCACCAAAGAGTAATGTTACTTGCTCTTGAATTTTATAAACACAGAATCTTAGAGTATATGCTCTCTTGTGTCTTAGTATTTTCACTCATCATTATGTCTGTGAGATTTATCCATGTAGTTCAATGTTTTACTGCTGTGTACTAGTGCATTACATGACTACATTGCATTTATTCATTCTCAGAAAATTTCTGTTCTTTAAAACACTATAAAAAGCAAGCTCTGTTATCTCCAATCTTCACTTTTCTCCTGAGGTACACCTTCGTGTATTTAAGTGCCAATGGCCTCTTTCCTCGACTATTAAAATAGATTTTGATTCCTTTCCCTCCTAGCAACATATTCTGTACACAACTACCAGGTTGATCTTCATGAAATCTCACTTTCATTATGTCATTCTAGTTTTTCTTTTTTCTACATGATAAAACTCAAACCTCATGGTTTAGAAATTTAAAAATCTTGTAAATCTCACACCGTTTGTCTAGATAGATTGCTCACTGCACAATATCTCTATCCTCCCACCACACACACACACACACACACAATCTCTCCACCAAATTAAAGTCTATTTCCTATTTTCACTCCTCCCATAACATTCTGTCCGCCTGAAATGCAACACTCTTTATTCTTCAGATTGTCCCATCTCTCCAAGCCAATCTCCTGCTGCACCTATGCAGTGAGAACTTCCATCACTTCCCTTCCTCTAGCTCCATTCCCTAGGCATTTATTTACATCTCCCCCAACATCTACATATCTACACATACACATACACTCAGGAAAGCAACAGCTATTTCCTAATACAGGGTCTTAAATTCAATATTCTTATCTGCAAAACAGGAATAATACATAGTTTTGGGGGTGGTTGTGAGGAGGAAATGAGATTATGTATATAAAGAATGTGACACATTTTAGGCATTTAGTTGGTACTCAGTAGCGATAGTCTTTCCCACTATCACCTTATTCAGTTATTTTGGCAAGATAATAGGCTTCAGAGTCATCTTCAGGTGATTTTCTCCAGCGTAGTAGTCAAAGCAAATTAAGTAATTTATATTCCTTGGTGTTTTCCCAGAGGAAATGATTACATACATCCACCAAAAGACAAGCACAAAAACATTTATAACAAGTTTACTTAAAATAGCAAAAAAAAAAGAAAAAAGAAAAAACAAAAAAAAAGCACCCCAAATATCCATCAGGAGCAGAATGAATAAATGTCATGTAGTCATGTAATAGAATGGGGCACAGCAATAAAACATGCAACTACATGACTAAATCTCAGAGACATAATGATTAGTGGAAGAATCAAGATACAAGAGTGTATACTCCAAGATCCTATATTTACAAAGTTCAAGAACAAGTAACATTAGTCTTTGGTTATGGAAGTCAGAATATAGTTATCTCTGGGGACTGGAGGGTTTTAACTGAGAAAGTTCAGGAACATGCTTCCTGGGGTGCTGGAAATAAAGTGAGTAATGGTTACATTGATGCATATATAGGCAAAGATTCATCAAACTATATACCTGTGGCCATTCTTAATGCATATTCTGCCTCTTTAAAATTTTTTACATGGCTTCAGACTTTACAGGAGAAGAAAGCACAAGCAAGTTTTCTTTTTCAAGTTGTCTTCTTATCTGCCTTCACCTCTTTCCTCTCTCTTTTACAGATTTTGGAAATTTTAACTTTCTTTCCATTGAAATTAGCAATGTTCAACCCCTCTCTCCATTTACCCACTCCCTTGTGTTATTTTAACATTTCAGTGTGTTATCACTTGGGACAAGTTCAGTGGGTCTCTGTCTCTAGACATCACAAAAGTAAATAACTCAGCAGTTGGGTAGCAATATATTAGGCTTTCAGTGGCTCACTTGGATACTTTATTCTATACAGAGAGCTTAGGACCCTGTGGGACCACCATTCTCTGGCATGTTTTGTAGCTTAGGCAAACAGATACTTGCAGTATGCAGAAGGAAGTTCAAAGTTGTATAAGATACAGAGAAGAAAACATAGGTGAAAGTGATAGATGTGTGAGTCTGAGGGGATGAATAAAGAAAATTTCTAAATTTCTAAAATTTCTAAATTTTCTTCATTCATTCAGAACTTACAGCTACTTGATGCAATTTAGCTAATCTCCATGTGTACTTCTTAAACATTCATTAAATCTCTGCATACTTTTTTTCTAGTTCTTTACAAAATAATCTCTGATGTTGCTTTCCATTTAAGGAAACTAAATTGAAAGACTCCTCTCCCTTTCTGACTATATATTTATCTTCTTCATACTTCCCCCACCACACGACATAGCATGGATCTCCCAAGTTCCTTCCACAGCTCCAGTCCCCAGCTCTTCCCTTGAATTGGATTTCTCTTCAACTATTACTCTCTTTCCCATGCTCTTGCCAAAATCTAGTTTAGTACACTAGTTAGTGGGACATATTTCAGTTTTGTACCCTCATGAGGACATCAAAAATACATACTTCACACTTCAATGTAAAGTTAATATTTTCTTCCCTTCTCATTTCCTCCCTTTTCCCTGCACCTCCCTCTCTTTTTTCCTCCCTCCCTCTCTCTCAATTCACAGGCCCAGTAACAGCACCTGCTTCACAGAAACAAGGCTGGTCCTGTTCTGATTTCTCTAGTCTTCCTTTAAAAACTAAACGGAGATGCACAGTCCCTCTTCCTGACACACACAGAAGTGAAAGAAGACACAGAGGGAAAACACCACAGGCAAAACAATTCCCTTTTTTGGAAGGACATTTTTAAAACTTAATCTCTCCCCAGAAACCTGAAGTTCTCCTCTTTGCCTTTGTCCTTACAGACCTGGTGTGGGGACAGAATGTTTCCTGATTTAGCTGTCCTGGCCTCTAAATCTCTTTCACTCTCTAGCCATCTTACTGGGTTCTTGCTCTCTTTTACCTCTCTCCCCTCTTGGATCTCGTGTGTGTGTGTGTGTGTGTGTGTGTGTGTGTGTGTGTGTTTGTGTGTTTGTGTGTGTGTGTGTGTGTGTCTGTGTGTACTATTTCTCACTTGGGGGCTCATTTCTAATTAAGTAATCCAAGAGGCTAAAAAATGCACAAAACAACCAAATAAAACCTCAAATTAGATGGGAAATGGCTCAGATGGGTCCCAATCTCTGGGAGTTCTAGTTAAGCAAGCAAACAAAATGGGCTGGGACAAATGATTATTGTAACTCAGGAAGATTAGAAGAAAATGTAATTAGCTCCCCAGCTACTTCTTGTTCTCCAGCATTCTTAGAGTGTCGAACACCCTACCCGTGAATGCACCCAAGGCTTCCTTATCCACACCAAAAAGTCCCCACTGCAACGCTGGGAGGGTTAACAGAGCTGGTACCCCAGCCTGCCAGCTCACCAAAGGAGACAGCGGTGAAGCTCAGAGCCCGCCCCCTGCCAAGCCGCCCAGCCAATGGGCACCTGTGGGGAGTGTGGCGCTGTGTCCCATTGGCTGCCAACCTACGTGCATAAGAAAGAAAGAGAGAGGCAGGCAGGGCAGCATTGTTATCTTAAGACACTCATCTGGTGTCTGAGTCTGCAGGTGACACTGCTTAGGTACAGAGCGTGGAGTCGGAGCGGGGACGCGCCGGGCTGCAGCTCTGAGATGCAATCCGCCTGCCTCACAAGCTGTTCGCCGCTGCGCTGGCAGCGCCTACGCTGAGCTCGGAGGATCTCGTTAGGACTTGCCCAGGGATGTGCACCTGCCGTGCGCTCCGAGGTCAGGGGCAGGTCTGCAGGCAGCCAAGGGAGCGGTGAAGCCGGAAGACCTGTCTCTGCCCATGTGCAAGTCTGTGATTTCGGGTGAGAGAGCTGGTGGGTGAGTCTCTTTAGAGTTGGAAAGAAGGCAAAATCTTGGGTTTCTCCTCAGCGGAGGGACAGGGGGACTCCCCCAGTTGGGTCTTGCACTTTCCTTACCCCTCCCACCCCGCGTGCGCCCCGGTCCAGTGCCCAAGCCCCACTTCAAAGATGCTCTGGGAGACCAGGATCCTGGCTGCTCAGCGGGAAGGCAGCAGGCAAGTGGTCTAACGTTGGCGGCGGTGGCAGCGGCGGCGGCACCGACAGTAAAGCGGGGAGCAAGAGAATTTGAAAAGAGACATCCGCTCCCTCTCACACGCTGAGGGGGAGGCATTCGCGTTTCCCCAAATGAGAAAGAGCCACAAGAAATCATGAAGTAAAAACTTTGGAAAGCTGCCACTGGAGATGTTGCACAAAAACCTGGAATCTTTTAGGAGTCTCCTCCCTGTCGTTGAAGGTTTGGGGAGCAGCTGATACAGCAAGGAGGGCTCTTGCAAGGATTCAAGGTAACAGTGCAGGGTTTCGGTGATTTTTCTCCCCTTTTTCATTGTCCTTTTTGGTGTGTCCATTGGTAAAGGGACCATTTGGCTCTCATACAACCCTCTTGCCCTAGTGCCTGGCAGTTGCAGGCAGAGGGAATGATGACACCTCTCTTAGTTGCTGTCTTGTGGAGCTGAGCAATGGACTTTGGGGTTGAGCGAGAGATCGCTCTGGTATTGCCTCCTGGTGTTGCATGGCTGTCACAGGGTTTGGGCACCCTGCCTGACCTATATTGCTTTTGCCTGGTTTAAGTCCTCAAAGTTAGTGCAACTCCTATTAGCTTCAGAAAATGCAATAGGGCTGCATAATTGCAGAAGATGACGAGGACTTTCGCCTGCCCAGCTGACGCTGAGAGGTTCATTATGTTTGGGAAGGACCCCAAAGAGCGGAGGTTATAATGCACGATATCTATATAATCGTGCTCATAGAGCCCTATGGCATGTTTCCCATGCGCATGCAGTCAGGAAAATAAAATTCCAAACAGTGAACCCTGTAGGTTGCAAATAGTCTCCCCAGAGTGGTGGCAGAAGCCCCATTGATTGAGTTGAGCCTGGCAGAGCACTGGAGACACTAGGGAAGAACACTGATGTGCTGAAAGGTGGGATGTGCTGGTATCATCTAGCAGATCTCTCTCTCTGTTTCTGTGATCATCTGGGTACACTGTCGAATGCTGCCTGTGGTGTGTGTGTATGTGTGCTTGTGCTCACAGCTGTATGCAGGAACCAGGCTGCCCATAGAAGAACCAAGCATGTGCAGCACCCTGCCCAAACCACGGATGCCTGGAGTGTTCCTGCCTAGTAGGAACATGAACTTGTGAGCTGTTTTTCCAGCCCAGAGGACTTTTCTCCTCGCCAAGCAGTCCCTCTGCATGGTACATATTTATCCAGGGTATATAGACCTAAGCCAAATATTAACTAATATTCAAGCAAATGCACTGTAACGTGATTGAACAGACCCCTCTGTAAAGAACTGTGTGTGTGCTCTTTGCAGCCCTGGGAGCAGGGTGCTAGGAGCAGAAACAAATGTTTTGTTAGAAGGATAACAATTATAAAAGTCCAAGCTTATAGTTAGGTAATCTGGGCCTTATTCAGCAGGGACAGTGTTATGTCAGCATAGACCAATCAGAGGGATAAAAGGTAGAGTGTAAGTCAAGTATTTCTGCCTCTGTCCTTCTCCAGACATGTGCATGTTGAAGTGACTCTCTCTGACCATGCTAGCTGAAATACATGCAATGCCAGTATTAACCAAGCAACTAAAGTATTTTACCAAATCCCCTGGGGGGCAGTCTGATGACATCAGACAACAGCAAAGTGATGCTGGAGTTTGTGTGCTTTCCCTCCTGACTCACACAGTTGTGTGTATGTTATTTGTTTAAGGCATGACCCCCTGGAGTCCTCCTTCACCCAGAATAAGTTGTTTTGCAGCACTGAGGGCATGACCAAGAAATGCTGCTACAATGATCCTGTCTTATCAATATCAGAGCTGCTGCCTACTCTAGGAAAAGATGCATGCCTTGCTTTTTTGAGAAGGATATGATTTGAAAAGGCACAGAGCATGTATATTGTGAAATGTTTGCGAGAAAGGAAGCAAATGTCACACCATAGTCTCCCCTTCTGGAGGTCAGCTGGCTCCAAAGTGTTTGACAGCTGGGCTGCAGCCATGGAGAAGACAAAGCATTCTTGACTCTTACTTCCCCTCTTCACCAAAAATGGAGCTGGCTTTGTCTCCTAGAATGGAGTGATGTGTGCTGCAGTGTGGGCACAAGAAAGGAGGTGAGGAAAAAAGGGCTGGGGAAGGAGGAAGGTTCCTGCTCTGTCAGCATGGGGCTGGTCTCGAAGATGGGGAGCATCTTCTCTTTTTGGCCCTCAAAATTATCTTCTAGGTGCTCCTTTCTGGCCTCCTGACAGGTTGTTTACTGAGCAAGGCCAAAGGGCAAAGAACAACCCTGCGTCATCACCTTCTCCTGATCCCCTTTCCCAAGACACAGGCTAGCCACTGGGGAGTATCGCAGAAAAATGATACACTCCTTTGAGGCACTGCTCTGAAATCCCTCCCCAACTCACAAACAAGAGGTAATCTGGAGGGACTTGAGACATCTGCGTGGGCACTTTCTGCTGACTGGGATGCTTAGTTGAGGTTTCCTGGTTAGTGTTTTGTTTTCCCCACTGCGCAGTGTATTTTTGGCGATTTGACTCTTTCTGTTAAATAATAAGACCTTGTATACATTTTATGATGGCATCCTCTTCCGAAGGGCTGAGAGCACTTTACAGAGCTCATTTAATTAATCCTCACACAGCTTATTGTCTCATTCATCTTTGATTACCCTAAGAAGTAAAGCTAAAATGATTTCAACCCCCTTCTTGGAAAAGAGAGGGCAGAGAACCTCAGAAAGAGGAACTGCTTTATGCAGGGTCACGCAGCACTTAAGGGACACTACGGAATGGGATCTGAGTCTCATCACTCTTGAACCAACCCCAGACTCCATGGGCTTCTTCTAAGGAATAGTTTGATTTTAGTAATTATAATCTGAATTAGTTGTTCTGTACTTTATAAGGATGGAGATTTACAATGACACAGGGTTTCTCCTCTGGGACTAACTTAAAAGCCGTGAAGAATAAAAGTCTTATAGGCCTTTGCCCTTGCCTTCAGTGATCTTGCAGTCTAGTTAGGAAACTAGGCTCACATCTGACAAAAGGGAAATGACAACATAGGTTCTAAACAGCAATTCAGTACCAGAGAATTCACAAGGCCGAACTAGTTCATCTGTGATTGATATGTACAGATAGTGAGAACTATCAGTATTCAAAGGAAGGAGAATTTGAGTTGAGCCATGAAGGATGGGGTGGGATTTGTTTGGATAGAAAGAATGAGGGAAAGGGTTCTAACTGACAGAAATAATAACTGCAGCACTGTTGGGAAGGTTGGAAACTTCGAGGCTTGCTTGATTCCTTGGGCCACCTCTTTTCTTGCATTCTGGAAATACTATACACCTGGTTAAATTATTATTATTATTATTATTTGAGATGGAGTCTCGTTCTGTCACCCAGGCTGGAGTACAGTGGCGCGATCTCGGCTCACTGCAAGCTCCACCTCTCAGCTTCACGCCATTCTCCTGCCTCAGCCTCCCGAGTGGCTGGGACTACAGGCGCCCACCACCATGCCCAGCTGATTTTTTGTATTTTTAGCAGAGACGAGGTTTCACCGTGTTAGCCAGGATGATCTCGATCTCCTGACCTCATGATCTGCCCACCTTGGACTCCCAAAGTGCTGGGATTACAGGCGTGATGGTTAAATTATTTTAAACATATATTGGTCTACAGGAAGTTGCCCTAGAACCTAGGCAGGGTGCTCTGGAATGCTGGGCATCTAATTAGACGTTGAAAATTGCCTGGCCTTCCACCCATCCTCAAGTCTAATCTATATATTGTGGGAAAAGTATTGCTCAACCTCAGAGAGCTTATCAATATCATATCAAAAAATCTGAATGAGGATATTGTGGACAAGCAAGCAAATTTTAAGAGAACACACACACAAAATTCTCATATTTTAGAATCAGAATCTCCTAAGAGAGAGCCTTGATTTTCCTCCATTTCCTATTTCTCCACCCAAATGTTCCTCCTGGGGTTTTCTTAGAGCTGGCAAAATGCCAAACCCCTTAGGCATTTAGCACTGAGAGGAGATTTTCAATCTTAAGATTCTTGAGCATGCCCATGCACATAACCTCTTGTCTCCCCTTCTCTCTCCCTTTTAATGAAACATACGCTGTAGCAGTCACTAAGGAGGAGACCACAGAAAAGCAGGGAGGGGTGGGATGCAGTGTTGCCTGAAGCTGTACCACAGGGTACTGTGCTTGCTCAGCTGGGCAGGACGGGGAGAGGCAGCCTGCCAGCCTGGGCAATGCCAAGGAAGGGCCCACCAGGAGAGAGCTGTGACCAGCCAGCCACACACATTTGCTCCCACAGTGGGCATCTCTCCCAGAGGAAAGGTCAAGGCAAAGCACAGGGCCTGCGAGAGGACTGGTAACACAATCACGCTGGTCATGGTCTTCACAAGGTTTGGGACGTTTTTCAGGCTGCAGGTCACTGATGGCTTGGGTGGCCCCATTCCAATATAGAAGAAGTTCCCACTGAGCATGAAAGTGGAAAGGATTACCTAAAGTCACTCCATAATTGCTCCCAGGTCAAAAGTAAAACTCCCAAGAACCCAGTCTGTTTGGTTGCTTAGCCCTAGGAGTTTATTCAGGGAACAGGTCTCAAAGGACATTACTTTCCCTTGAAAATCCTTCCCTGAACCTTGCTGTCACCCTTGTTTCCTGTGTTAAATGACTGTGCAGCTGGACTGTGGGCATGATGCCTTTTCTCTTTACTATTCAGAAGCATCCACTGCTATATTTGGGGGCTGAGTAGAGATCCGGGCCCAAGGGCATGTGGTTAAGAGTTGTGAATTAAAGTCTCTTCTATCTAGAAAGGAAGAGACAGACAGCTGAATTATGCTTCAAACTGGGGGCTACGGTAAACCAGTCTCGTCTGACCAATTAGGATGCAGGTCAGCCCCTCTTTAAATTGTCACTCTGTCATGGAGAGAGAAGTAAAGTTGAGTAGCATTAACACAGCATGGAATCATCAACAGCCAGTCCCATTATTCCTCTTACTGAGGCTCACATGAAATGCAAACATTTCTGGAATTCTGGATTGGGCAAAGGGAGAAGACAATTTGGTACCTTACAGGACTAAGCTCTAGGCACTTGCCAATATGATAGCATATTGGCAACATGTGGGTCTTGAGCACTTGAAATGTATGCTGTAAATATAAAATAGGCATTGGGTTTGGAATACTTGATTTGAAAAGAAAAGCAATGTAAAATATCTCATCAATATTTTTAATCTTCATTACATGTTAAAAAGATAATATTCTGAATATATTGAGTTAAATCAAATATATTAACATTAGTTTTACCCATTTCTTTTTTACTTTTTAATGTGGCTACTAGAAAAGTTAAAATTATGTTAAGTGGCTGGCATTATTATTATTATTATTATTATTGGATAGTGTTAGCAAAGGCCTTGCAAAGTAGTGACAGGTTAATGGGGAAAAGGCGCAGAGGCATGAAATAGGAGGAGTTAGAGACATTAAAAAGAGAAAGAACATGGAGGGAGGGGTCAGGAGCAGCCCAGAGCGAGCCTTAAGGCATGTATTTCTAAAATTTCAAGTCAAGAAGGGCACAAATAGCATAGACCAACCTATATTTATTTGAAGATGGACCTTGTTAACTGTAATTAAGCCCACCCAAAGCCTTTGGGAAGCATTGCAGCTCTCAGCTCACATACAAAGAATGAACCGGTGGGTGGCTTGGTAATTTTATCTTAATATTTTCGAGTTTTTGAATGACAGTAGAAATAACCAAGTAACTAATCTTTAGGGTCTTACTCCAAAGTGTGAGGACACAATAGTGGGATCAGCTGGGTATGTCTGTCTTTCAAATTCCCTCCTTTCTTCTCATCTCTACCACGTTATGATCATTCCTTGTGAGAGCTTTTTGTTTTCATATCAGATATGTTGATAGTGTGGTGGGGAGAAAGAAAGGCACGGCCATGTATTAAAGATTATTTTGTGAAATAATTAGCTGGGTGTGGTGGTGCAAGTCTGTAATTCCAGCCGCTTGGGAGACTGAGGCAGGAGAATTACTTGAACTCAGGAGGTAGAGGTTGCAGTGAGCTGAGATTGCGCCACTGCACTCCTGCCTGAGCAACAGAGCAAGACTCTTTCTAAACAAAACAAAACAACAACAAGAACAAAATTTGTGGACCAAGAAGAAGAATGGGAAGAAGACACAATAATTGAATTTTTAAAAATTACAGATTTGAATATTATAACTCATTCATTGTCATTATTGTCATTCACTGCAATAAGTTTGGCCACAACTTGAACTCATATTTGCTTATCATTCTATAGTTCACAAAAGGTTTTCACAAGCTTTCTCTCACTTGATTCTCATTCAAGGTTTTTCATAACCTGCCCCAAATTACCTTTGTTACTGTATTTTCTAATCCTTCTCTATTTACTTCATTCAATCTTGCTTAATCAAACTACTCTACTTACTGTTCGTACACGTTAACCACATAAAAGAGGGATTATTACCTCTTTTATTTTCAGTTTTATCATCTATAAAAGTAAAAAATAATAATGCTAGATCTCTCAATGGGTTATTCTAAATGTTAAGTAAGATAAAATAAGTAAGGTGCCAAACATAGTTTCAGGTACATTGTAGATACTCAACAAATGTTAACACTATTTCTTACTAGAGGCCTTCACTTTGACATTACCAAGATTAAAATTCAAAGCTAAACTCAGTATGCACCAGTTTACATCCCAAACTATTCCTTTCCCCAAATTCCTGCTTTGGTTAAAGGTACCAAAATCCACCTGACTTCCAGAGGGATAATGAAGAAATGTAAATTGTCCTGGGCTCTGCTTTCTCTCACACTGCCCCTACATGCAATGAATCCTCTAGGCTTGACAGGGTCGACCACATAATGATTTCTCAAAGCCATCCTCTCCTCCTCACCCCTCCTGCCACACTCTGATGCCAGGCTCTCATCCTTCTCTCCAGCATCTTCCCAGGACTTGATCTCTGTATCTCTTCCCTTGAAGGCTAGCCAGTCCAGTCTCTTCCCTGCAGCCAGGAGGATCTTTCAAAATGGTAAATTTGACCATGCTTTTCCTCTTACTGTAATTCTCCAGCAACTCCCCACTACTGTCAGAATAACAAGTTGCTTTGCATAACAAACAGGAGCTCCTTCATGAGCTGGTCCAATAACCTCTCTGTGCATCTTTCCTACATCCTGCTTCTCACAGCAGCCACTTCAAACGCCAGGCAACTCCCTCAGCACTCTGGAACCTTAGAGGTCTTGAATTGTTTTCATGCAGAATCTTCCCCTGTCCTATTCTCTGCTTCTTGAACGGTTACTGAGCTTCAAGACTCTGTAAATAGTATCCCTCTGTGAAGTCTTCTCTGAGACTCTGGGACAGAATTAATTGCCTCCCCCTCTAGACTCCTACACATCTTGTTCAAATTCTGTTTCTGCTCTGTACTCACCACACCATTCTGACTTGTTGATATGGCCATCTCCTGCACCAAGCAGCAGGGCTGGGATCGAGACTCTAAGACATACTTCTCTGAAAATATTTATTGAGTGTATTATTAAGAGTGTGTAGTGCTGGGTCATATTCCTAGGCATTGAGGATTCAGCAAACAGCAACACAGATAAAAGATCTGCCCTCAAGTTGTGTCCATTCTAGACAGAAGATATGATTATAGTCATGATAATCATGGTTATTATGGACTTTGCTGATAATAGCTAACACTTTAATAGTACTTAAGTGTCAGGCAGACACTGTACTAAAGTTTTACACAAATAAACTCATTTGATCCTGTAAGGTAAGTAGGTTTGTTATTTTATAGATGATGAGTTGAAAGCCCAGAGAGGTTAAGTAACTTGCCCAAGGCCACACAGCTAGTAACTAGGGGAGCTGGCATTCTAATCAACTTTAGACCCCGAGTCCACATTCTTTATTACTATGGTATCCAGAAAAATAACAATATAAACAAATAAATAATTTCAAGTGCTGATAATGAAGAAGATAAAATAGAGTATTGTCAGAGAGAGTGACTGAGGCATTGGTCAGGGAAAGTCTCTTAGAGAAAGTAACATTCAAATTGAGGTGTAATTTGTCAATTGAGAAAAGGAGAAATTCTAGAGTTGGATCTGGGAATCTAAAGAGGAGAAAAATTGTTTCTTCTATGTAACCAAGACACTAGCTGCTGTGATGTTTACCTCTCACTGCTGGAGGTACCACACTCAAGCCTGGATGGTCTTGGGGTACAGCAAATAGCCCAAATGTTCCCAAATCTATCCCCTATAAATCTACTTGTCCCTCCTGTTCTTTTGGATTAAGACATATCTCAGAAGGTGTCCAGTATGGGGCATCCTACAAGGGTGGGAAGCATGGTACACACACACTTTCTCACACACATACACCTGTTTTGCTGAACCACTTTATTTCACTTCTCTCTTGTGACCAACGTGTCACTCAGAACCTTAGCAAAGTGACAGACAGAGGCAGAGCAAAAGGTCTGGGGACAACCCAGAGGCATGAGTAAAAGGGGAAAAGACAATTATTTTTTAACAAGATGGGAAGTGAATTGAACTGGAGGGAGAAATAGGAATTTGATCAAGGAAGGGTGTGCGGAGGGGGTTGATTCTGAGATGCTGGCAGTGTTCTGTTTCTTGACCTGAGGGCAGGTTTGCTCTACAATTTTATATCTACACACACACATCTACACACACATACATACATATGTATTCACATACACGCACACCCCGTATATACACAAGCATGCATCTATACCTTCTGAATGAATATCTCTTATAATAAAAGGTTAAAGAAATTATTTGGCGAGCAGATGAAATGGGTGGGACAAGTTCATGCATACTTAATATACTCCCAATGCCTATTTTATGATAAAAATTGTACTAGGTTCATTTTTACTTATATTATCTCATTTAATTTTTATTACAACCTTATGAAGTAAGTGTCATTTCTGTTTTGCATATGGAAACTGAGGAAGGCAAAGGATAGAGGAGCAACCAACATTCAGACTCTGGGCTTTTGCCCCTGCACCATGCCCTCTGCCTTCCACCCTGGGTGGCTCTGAGGGTCAATGGGGTGGGTGACTTTTGGGTGAAACAAACCTGGGCATCAATCTGGTCATGGTCACTTACCCACTGTGTGACCTCAGCTATGTGTGACCTGTACCAGCCTCAGTATCCCCACCTAGCAAAATGGATATTACACCTTACGTTGCGCAAAAACTGTAAAGATTAAAGACAATGATTGACAAATAGCAGAGTTGAGCATCCTTAAGCTTGAAGGAAAAGGTTTCCCTGAATTATACAAGGACACATTCACAGTGGTTTTCATCTCTCAAAAAAGCAGTGGAAGACTTTAATCAACAAACCCTTACCTAGAAGTCCAATATATAAAGCAGATAAAAGGGCAGCTCTCTGGTTGGAGCAGGCCTAGGGGCTCTGGAGCTCTGCCACCTGTTTCTTCTCTTTCCTCATCCACAGGTGTTCGCCAGGGCAACTCCTTGGAACCTAAAGGTATTCAAAACACATTGAAAACCGCTGCAGAAGTCCTTTGAAAAGCAAAACTTGTGATTCATTTAAAATCACAGGTAATATATTAAAACTGATTTTAAAATATAAGACTTTCACTAACCCAGAAACATCTGCGAGTTCTGTGAGACTAGGACCAATCACTGTTGTTCTCCCTTGTTCTCAGTAATTGAAAATGCAAGGAGTTCAATGTCTATGAATAAGCACCTGCTGTGTGCCAGGCACTGTACTGGATGCTGAGAGTATGCACTGTAAGATCTCTTTCAAGTCTAACAACTCTCTATGAAGTAGATACTATTATTCTCGTTTTGAAGATGAAAAAATAAAATTGGTACAGAGAGGTTAAGTCAATTACCCAAGATCTCACACCTGGTGAGTAGTGGAGTTGGGATTCAAACCCGCGTTGCAGGATGAATTAGAAAGCCAGAATTCTGACATCAACTCCTGCAGCCTCTTCAACAGTGGATTGGGAGGAATGGTGCCTCGCTCAAAGTTTCGTACTTTTTCCCAGTACTCCTCAGTTGTGATTTTCTTTTTCTTCTGTTTTCATTAGGGCACCCAGGTCTCCCAGAACGAAGGCAGCGGTCCTCCCTCGCGGGGAGCCCCAGCCCAGGGAGGGCAGAGCAACAGGCCCAGCTGCAGCCGGGAGCTGGTGACTGGGGCCTGCCCTGTCGCTCACTCGGCTTCATGCCCCATCCCCACCACGAGGCTGCCGGGCTGAGAGCGCGGAGACTCCTGCTGGGCTGTAGTCTGGCAGCTCCAGGGACTGGGTTTACTGGAAGAGTGTGAGGTGGGGATGCAGAGGGAAGCCCTTGAAATCCCCTTGAGACATAGAAATACCTAAGCACTCAGGGAGGACTGTGGGGGCAGCTAACGTCTGCCTCCCCCTCACTCGGTGTTCAGCCATTTATCATCAACACGTCGTTAGGCAGGAGCAGGGGCAGGTGGCTGACTGGTGTGCCGGCGGGTGGCGGGGTCTTGGGAGGCGCCCTGCACGCGCCTCTTCTTTCTGAAATCTCCGACCTTTGGGATTTGAGCCGCGAGGGACGGCGGAGCAAGGGCGGCCTCCTCCGGAAGCCTCGGGGCACTAGAGACCCCTAGAGGCGAAAAGCTGTGTTACAAGCCCCTGGCAGCGGAGGCGCAGGCGAGATTCTTGCCCCGGAGGTTGCCGAGGAGTGACCGGTACCTTTCCTAAAACCCTTACCTGTAAGTACACTCCCGCAAGCTCGAAAGGGACAGCAGGGGACCCGTGTGTGTGTGCGCGTGTGCGGAAAAGGAGTGGGGAGGGACAGTTACATTTGCAGAAGCAATCCTGTCTGGAACTAAGCTGATTAGCCCTGGTCCCGTCCCTCCCTCCCTGCCCCACCCCTCCCATCCTCCCTTAGCTACCCGCCGGCGCCTCACTCAGACCCTGCAGCAATCCAGAGACTGCCCTCCTTGGCAACTGCCCTCCTTGGCAACTCCCCACCACCTCCATCAAGATAATATCCTTCCCCCAGGGCCCTTCACACCTCTCAGTAACCTGATCAACTAATTTGTGTTAAGGTATTAATGACTAATAATGATTTAATGTGCTGCCCTCCCAATTAACACTGGAGCATTTCAAAAGAGAAATTCACAGATTTTAACCCAAGTGAGACATGGTGCTTTTCCTTTTTGAGAGGAATGGTAGGCCCTTCAAAACGAACGATACAGACAGCTGCCGATTCTTTAGATTTTTTATATACGCTGCATCACTCCTGAGCTTAGCAATGTTTGGAGGCTTTATGCAGAGGCTCAAGCAGAATTTCCCAAAGAGGGCTGCTCTGATCTACAACCCTTACAGAACGCGCCAGTACAGCCTTAATGAAGAGAAGAAACCAGGTGCCTCAATACCATGTCTTTAGAAGTTTCGATGGTTTTTTTTGCTCACACATGTGACGACATAGTCATTGAGAGAAGAGACTCAGGCATGGTGAACTTGGGTTCAAGTCTTTGGCAGGCTCTGCTATGTACCATGTATTTGATCTTGCCAAATTACTTTACTACATTAGCTTCAGGGTGCACATCTGTGAAATGGATGTGGTACCACTCACTTCACAGGGTTAGAGTATGAAATGAAATAATGCAGAATTAGCACTCATCAAGTCTGATATATAGAGTTCTCCATAAATGACAGTTCTTTTTATTAAACTTAGTGTTTTTTTGTTTTTGTTTTAATTTTTGCCCTGTCTCAAACTCTCAGTGCAGGGCAGCATGTAAATGCTGTATTTATTTATTATTTAAAAGCAGGGTGAAGCAATCCAGCCTTCTAGGTGTGGTTGGTTTGGTAATGAACTAGATTTCTTTCCAGGTGACGGCAGTGTATGAGCTTTTTTTGATTGATTGATTGATTATTTTTCTGCTTGTTTTCTTTAAATGTATCTCACAAATGCAGTGAGCAAAATGGATTTGGCAGTGACTTTAAAAGACTTAATGTATTTTGGAAAGAAAAAAAAAAGCCACAACAAAAACTGGTTTGTTTTTGTGATATATGGTTCATGTGATATGACAAAAATCCATTTGTATGCTTAGGAAAATTGGCTAATTTTAAAACAGTTGACACATGCCATATGCATATAGAGTAATGATGGATTTTGCTCAGGCAAACAACAGCAGAACACAGGACCAGCAATATCTTTGTTAGGGCTTTAGTTGGTTAAATTCTTATTTGATGGGCAGATCTGCCCCATGTAGGAGAGGAGAGTGACAGGAAAAAATGGACTCATCATGGCCTCAGGTGATGGAATCAGATATTTGATCACAGAGATACTAAGCTTAGGACACAGACACTGTGTTTTCATTAAATCAGTGAGAAGAAACTTGGGAATGTACCAATGTAGCAAGCTTATGTTCAAGAAAGCAAACAGTTTATGAAGATATTTTCTGGATAAAAGGTGTGGATGGTGGAAAGGATACTGAACTGGTGAGCCATCATGTTAAACTTTCCCTGGTCATTCTTCCTGTTGGAGACATGAATAATTTTTGAACTTCAAATACTGTTTATAATGTGCTTTGGGTTCCTCTGGTTTACAGTTCTACATAAATCACACTGAAAAGGGAATCCCACATATTTTCGATTACTGCTAGTTAGGGAAAAGAGACTGCATATGAAAGTAAGGTGCTACAAAGATGGCACATTCAATGAGAAATAATTATGAAACCTTTTTTTAAGGAAGAGACAAGTGCTCTATTTTCTTTGTTTCCTTCCCACTTTCAGTTCCCCCTACACATCAACCAGATACCCAGCTCCTTATAGGCCAGTGGTATGTAATCTACTCGACTCAAAAAAGCATTTGGCTTTTACTTTATTTTACTTTATTTCTTTCAAGGCATGATTTAATTAGTGACTACGGAGAAAAAAAAGCTGAACAGCTTAGAGGAGGTTTATGGTTAGGTTTGTGGGACTCAGCAATTTGACATTCTAATCCTGTTATTTCTCACCTTAAACTGAACAGAGTCAGCAGGGTTTTTTCCCCATAATTCATCCAGTTATTAGGTCTCCTCTCCCCGCTTACTCTTCACCCTCATCCTTTGCTTCATCTTATTTTTTTGTGTATGCAGTCCTCTACTACATGGTTCTCCCCAGCCCCACCCCAACTCTCAGGATAGCAACAAACAAACAAAACCAATATCTTGATGGCTCATTCATGACTGAGCCATCTAGAAGATAAATTCTTTCTCTCCCTACTCTGATTCCTAGAATGAGCCATCTATCTCTCATGTGAACTTGACTTCTAAGATGACTGCAGCCTAGGTCCTACAATGATGCAAAGAGGCCAAGTACTGTCTGCTTCCCTTTTTAATTATAAACTGTAAACATTTTGAAGGTAGAGCCTGAGTCTTTTTTTTTTTTTTCTTTAACCATTTTTTCCCCCAGCTCCCTGGCTCAATACTGAGCACAGGGATGACGTTTATGTTTATGCAGTTAAAAATAAAACAACAAAAACCCCAATACCTCATCATCTACCCCACCACACCCATTTTCATTAAGATATGGGTTACTAGAAAGCTAACAAAACTATATTTCCTGTTAAGGATAGTGTTCAGGATTTCAAATGTATACATTGCAAAATTAGGGATGTGTTTCCTTTAAGGCAGTGGTTCTCAAAATGCAATGTGCACCTGGGGAGCTTATTAAAATGCAGAATCCCCAGCCCCTCCTCCATAGAATCTGATTCTGTAGGTCTTGTGTGAGATTCAGAAAACTGAATTTTAACAAACAGATGATATACAGGCCACACTTTGAGAAATATCATTTTAAGGCAATCCAAATGAAATGTTACCCATACTCAGTTTGGTAGAATGTTAATGTCGCCTAAGTGGGTAATGGTTGTCATGTTGCAAAAAAAAGGTTCGGAGATTAGAAAAGTTGGAGAACGTGCCCTCCTTGCCACCCATCCCCTCATATGCACTCAGAGGTTCACAACGCACTTATCACATTAGAGGGGTCTGAAAAGGTCTGCAATAAAGAAACATGTTTTATCTTTGTTTAGCCAAGTATTTCCAATATATCTTGACCATGAAACTTTTTTTGATCTTATTGCCAAACACCTATTAAATATTAATGAATTTTTTATGGAAAGTACTGCCATAAGGGAAAGGGAACCACCTACAGGAGGAGGGTGATATTGCAGCCCAGCCATATTATCCCTATTAAATTTCCAGAGGAGAGAATGAACAAAGTGCATGCAGAGTTGGGGGAGAATCACTATCCATGAGGAATATCTTACAGCCTGAAGAAGTATTTATAAACAAATATAATCATTCTTTATTGAGCATTTAATATTGATCAGGCACTAGTCTATGTTTTTAATATGTATTAACTCATTTAATTCTCAGAACAATCCTATGAGTCAGACAGTTGTATTATTCCCATTTTACTGAAGAGGAGACTGAGACACTGAAAGGCTTATAATTCCCTAAAGATCACAAACGTAGGAAGTGATAGAGTGGAATTTGAACCCAAGCAGTGTGCCTTGAGAGCCTACCCTGTTCACAGCTCTATCAGACAGCCTCTCCTCTAGTAGCAGTGTTCTGGAAATTACTGCCAGTGAGGAGCGAGCTCCCAATAGACATAACCTGTTCCAGAGCTATGCTGTCTCAATGCCGCAGGATACTCCTTTATACATGAGGGCCTGTGATCATTGCCCTTTATTCATCAGATAATTTATTATAATGACTGCCTGAACCTCTGAAAGATTTTGCTGTACTTAAACACAAAATATGCTTAGCAAAACAACCTGACAAGGATGATTCATGGATAGCAATTAGGTGCAGAATCCTGTGCCTACCAAATCCCAAATTGGGTTGAAGATCTGGCCATCCTGCTGACAACTTGATATGGAATACAGTAGGCTGGCCCTTGTCACTCCACCCTACTCTCAACCCTCTCACTGCTCCTGGGCACAGGAGGTATCCTGAAGGGGCAAGCTCTATGGATGACACAATTCCAATTCCAATTTTGGCCTTTGGCAAGTTGCTTCACTTCTACGGCCCCGAGTTTCCTAATAATACAGAAAAAAATAAGGGGGAGGATAGACTAATGATAACTATTAGGTTAGTGCAAAAGTAATTGCGATTTTTTACTATTGAAAGTAACGGCAAAAACTGCAGTTACTTTTGCACCAACCTAAAACATTATTGTAAGCCATATATATACATATGGTTTATTCCAATGTTTGCCACAAGAGCAGTGTTTGGCCTCTGGTGCTGTTAGGTCCTGAGGGTGAGATCGCTCCTTGTCTGTGCCTTCATAGGTGTTTATGTAGAGGTAATGGAGGTCAAAGTTAGGACCCTGGGAAGTGAGAGGGAATTGAGGAAGAAAACTCTTGGCTTCCAGATCCTGGATCTCTTCCAAAATGCATGTGGGATGTGGGTCAGTGGCCCTTATAATCCAACCAGGATTCCTGGGTACTTTAATTTTCTCCTTTGTAAAAATATGAATAATGCTAGTTGTAGGCGTATTCCACTGGGAACTTTGCATCTTCTTCATTAACAAATGCTTAAGAAGTATCACATCACACTAAAGGGGCATTTCTCAAAGAGCCAACACATTCCAGGCATCATTTTAGACACTCCACAATGTGAACTAAACAATATGCCCCTTTTAATGGCGATTTAGGCAAGTTTGTTTTTGGCCTGAGGTTACACAAGTGGGAGAGGCAGAGTCCAAACCTAAGTCAGATCCGTCTGACCCAAACTGCCAATTCTTCCTCTCAACCAGTTAGAAAAGGTATGAGGACGGGAAGTGGCAGGAAGGAAAACTGAGGTCTGGCTCTCCAGAGATGGATGCTTAGAAAGAACCATTTCAAAGCCTATCAAGATCTTAGGAAAATCAGTTTTCCCAGTGCCTTTTCCCCTTCTACCCCAAATTTTGTGGCTTTTCTAAGTCAACTGTTTCCTGCCCTAGTGTGTTGTGCCCCCCTAACCCTCACCCCGCCACACCTAACAGAAAATGCTTATGGCGCATCCAGGCTGGCTGGCCTATCATCAGTCACCAGTCCCAGAAGCCCAGATTGAACTCTCTGGTCTTGGTCCTTGGTCTTCATCCTTGGCTACTTTATGAACTCGTTCCTCCAGACCCAGACCCTTTGGAAATGATGAAGAAGAGCACAAGTTTTTTTTTCTTCCCAAACTAAGCACATTCACTTGCCAAAATGGGTCCTTCTTATGCCATTTTCTTTTGAATCAGACCTCACACATCCTGTGCACAAGGTCAGGCATGGAGTGAGGACAGAGCCTTGCCGCTTCTGGGGCTTCTTATGAAACCTAGAGGATCAGCTTGCAAGGAGGAGGAGAAGGTGGAGTTTAGCCAAAGCAGACCTCATGAAGGCCTCTCAACCACTCATGTGTGTTGACTTCCACTCTTGTTCTGCTCTTAAACAATGAATGTTCTATTCCACTTATTTAATTATATGGCAAGTAGTTAGGACTATGAGCTCTCAAAGCCAGGTAGGCCATGGATTTGTCATTTGTTGTTTGAAGCTAAGTGATAGGATAGGGATAGAGGAGTTAACCATATGATTTTTTTTTTTCTATTTTTGTATGTGTTTGGAAATGTTCTGTAATTTAAAAGGTTAAAAAATAATCCATGGATTCTGGAGTGACAGAGTCTTGATCTAAAATTCCAGCACAACTGTTCTCTTGCTGTGTTACCTAGGCCAGAGATTTAAATTTTCTGAGCTTCTATTTTCTTATCAATAGAGGTAACATATATCTCAAAATATTACTGTGAAAATTAAATGAAATAGTGAAACAAGCTATGCACAGTGACTGGCTCATAATTGCTTGATAAATAACAACTATCATTCTTGCTGTTATTATTATCTTTCTAGTTAGCATCATTTTGTGACTTCCTTACAGCAGGAACTGTAACTTACTCAGCTTCATACTTATTCCATCTAGTTTAATTTCAAGCTCATATAACAAGAATAACAAATATTTATTGAGCTCTTTCAAGGTGCCAGGCATTTTCTAGGAGCTAGGGAAATATTATTACTATTAGTAGACATATATAGCAGACAATATATATAGCAGACAAAAAAATAGAACCCCTACCCTTGTGAAGCCTATGTTTTGGTTGCAGAAGACAAATAAACAAACAAAAAAAAACCCACCATAATTAATGAGTTGTATTTGTTGTTAGAAGGTAATAAGTTCAATGGAAAAAAATATAGCAAAGAAGACTGAAGCCCTGGAGAAGTGTTGCAGGATTAAATGGAATGATCAGGGTAGACCTCAAGGAAGAGGTGACATTTAAGCAAAGACTAGAAGAAGAAGGTGGGAGGATGAGCCATGTGGATAACTGGAGAATTTCCATGGAGTGGAAAATTAATACATTTTTTTCTAGTAACTGCCCCATGACACTCTTTGATATCTATTTAACTCTTCATTACTTCAGCTTCTGCGGTACATGTGTTTCTTCCCACAGTAGGCTTCTTGAGAGCTGAGAGCATGTATTACACTTGACATTTCTGTTCATTCACAGAGCTCCCTACTCAGTATTATGCATAGGTTAAGAACTCAGTAATTGTTTATAGAAAATAAACCCACACCTGTCTTTCCTGAGAGCTGTTTTTACAAAAGCAGAAACTGCAGTGTATAGGTTTACAGTAAAACTCACCCTATTCACCCATACCTTGTAAAACACTCATATTTTCTAAGTTTCATTAGCTGGATATTTTCAAGTTAAAAATACAAGGTACACACTAATAGTAGAGAAATCGGTAGCTCAAGAGGATTCTTGCAGAGGTAAAGAAGGCCAGGCTACAGGAAGATGAGGGAGAGACACACTTAATGTCTTTAATGCAGCCATAACTATGATAAAACATTTTAAAGATCTTAATGCAATTAAGACTTATGATTATATATTCTATGATCTTAATTGAAAGCAATAGTTCCAGTTAGACTTGATTCTGAAAACCCTAATGACCAAAAACTGTAAGTAAGGAAGCTGAAAAAAAAGGTACTTTGGATTTTCTTATGATGCAGTCTGTAAGATTTTCTGCCATTGAGTCACTTGATAGATGAGACTTGTTTGTCAACAAGGTCCATTTGGTAACTTCAGTGACCAAACCTCCCAGAATAAGGTTCAGGACAGTCCTGCCTCTGGCCAAGCGCCTGTCTACAGTGAATGTTGTAGAGAGGTGACAGAATGATTCATTTGGTCACTACCACTCTCTTCCAGAAAAGAACCATAGCCAACAATGGTAAATTACTTCTGGGGTGGTCATGTACCTTAAGACTTGTTACAGATCCAAACAATCAGAGTTACTAATCTGTTCTTCTTAACACAGACTTACCCTGTCTGGAGCTAAGACATCTTTTGATCTTTTACCTCCAGCAACTGTGTCAATATAAATACTTCTCAACTTGGGAACTAGGTAACATTGATCATTAAACAGAGGCCTCTACATTGAGATGTTTTGTCCTCATAAAGCCTGATGGAGTAACACATTGTGCAGATGCCACTCTCCAGAGAGACTCTCACTAAAGCAGGTTGTCTATCTCCTGTCTCCTAAGGCAACCTCATGAATAAACCATCTTAACGTTAAGTCATGTGCATAAATAATTTAAAATTGGCTTGCAAGCAGAAAGGAAAGGGGAGTATGTGGGACACTGATCACACCATCAGCATGCTCTCAGCCAAGACTGAGGAGAGTCCATGGAGCTCGGTAACAGGTGGTGAATCTATAAGTTTCAACTGAACAGAAATTCCCTTACATCTCATTGTCCTCCTTTCTGGAACTCAGTTAACAATGGACAGGGCCTGATAAAATTCAAGCTTCCTCAGAATACCCTCATCTTTTCTTTTCTGCTAGGCTGACTCTAGACTAGAATGATGGGCAAGTTGTCATCAGTCACCATTCCCAGAAGCCCAGATTGAACTCTCTGGTCTTGGTCCTTGGTCTTCATCCTTGGCTACTTTATGAACTCGTTCCTCCAGACCCAGACCCTTTGGAAATGATGAAGAAGAGCACAAATTTTTTTTTCTTCCCAAACTAAGCACATTCACTTGCCAAAATGGGTCCTTCTTATGCCATTTTCTTTTGAATCAGACCTCACACATCCTGTGCACAAGGTCAGGCATGGAGTGAGGACAGAGCCTTGCCGCTTCTGGGGCTTCTTATGAAACCTAGAGGATCAGCTTGCAAGGAGGAGGAGAAGGTGGAGTTTAGCCAAAGCAGACCTCATGAAGGCCTCTCAACCACTCATGTGTGTTGACTTCCACTCTTGTTCTGCTCTTAAACAATGAATGTTCTATTCCACTTATTTAATTATATGGCAAGTAGTTAGGACTATGAGCTCTCAAAGCCAGGTAGGCCATGGATTTGTCATTTGTTGTTTGAAGCTAAGTGATAGGATAGGGATAGAGGAGTTAACCATATGATTTTTTTTTTTCTATTTTTGTATGTGTTTGGAAATGTTCTGTAATTTAAAAGGTTAAAAAATAATCCATGGATTCTGGAGTGACAGAGTCTTGATCTAAAATTCCAGCACAACTGTTCTCTTGCTGTGTTACCTAGGGCCAGAGATTTAAATTTTCTGAGCTTCTATTTTCTTATCAATAGAGATAACATATATCTCAAAATATTACTGTGAAAATTAAATGAAATAGTGAAACAAGCTATGCACAGTGACTGGCTCATAATTGCTTGATAAATAACAACTATCATTCTTGCTGTTATTATTATCTTTCTAGTTAGCATCATTTTGTGACTTCCTTACAGCAGGAACTGTAACTTACTCAGCTTCATACTTATTCCATCTAGTTTAATTTCAAGCTCATATAACAAGAATAACAAATATTTATTGAGCTCTTTCAAGGTGCCAGGCATTTTCTAGGAGCTAGGGAAATATTATTACTATTAGTAGACATATATAGCAGACAATATATATAGCAGACAAAAAAATAGAACCCCTACCCTTGTGAAGCCTATGTTTTGGTTGCAGAAGACAAATAAACAAACAAAAAAAAACCCACCATAATTAATGAGTTGTATTTGTTGTTAGAAGGTAATAAGTTCAATGGAAAAAAATATAGCAAAGAAGACTGAAGCCCTGGAGAAGTGTTGCAGGATTAAATGGAATGATCAGGGTAGACCTCAAGGAAGAGGTGACATTTAAGCAAAGACTAGAAGAAGAAGGTGGGAGGATGAGCCATGTGGATAACTGGAGAATTTCCATGGAGTGGAAAATTAATACATTTTTTTCTAGTAACTGCCCCATGACACTCTTTGATATCTATTTAACTCTTCATTACTTCAGCTTCTGCGGTACACGTGTTTCTTCCCACAGTAGGCTTCTTGAGAGCTGAGAGCATGTATTACACTTGACATTTCTGTTCATTCACAGAGCTCCCTACTCAGTATTACGCATAGGTTAAGAACTCAGTAATTGTTTATAGAAAATAAACCCACACCTGTCTTTCCTGAGAGCTGTTTTTACAAAAGCAGAAACTGCAGTGTATAGGTTTACAGTAAAACTCACCCTATTCACCCATACCTTGTAAAACACTCATATTTTCTAAGTTTCATTAGCTGGATATTTTCAAGTTAAAAATACAAGGTACACACTAATAGTAGAGAAATCGGTAGCTCAAGAGGATTCTTGCAGAGGTAAAGAAGGCCAGGCTACAGGAAGATGAGGGAGAGACACACTTAATGTCTTTAATGCAGCCATAACTATGATAAAACATTTTAAAGATCTTAATGCAATTAAGACTTATGATTATATATTCTATGATCTTAATTGAAAGCAATAGTTCCAGTTAGACTTGATTCTGAAAACCCTAATGACCAAAAACTGTAAGTAAGGAAGCTGAAAAAAAAGGTACTTTGGATTTTCTTATGATGCAGTCTGTAAGATTTTCTGCCATTGAGTCACTTGATAGATGAGACTTGTTTGTCAACAAGGTCCATTTGGTAACTTCAGTGACCAAACCTCCCAGAATAAGGTTCAGGACAGTCCTGCCTCTGGCCAAGCGCCTGTCTACAGTGAATGTTGTAGAGAGGTGACAGAATGATTCATTTGGTCACTACCACTCTCTTCCAGAAAAGAACCATAGCCAACAATGGTAAATTACTTCTGGGGTGGTCATGTACCTTAAGACTTGTTACAGATCCAAACAATCAGAGTTACTAATCTGTTCTTCTTAACACAGACTTACCCTGTCTGGAGCTAAGACATCTTTTGATCTTTTACCTCCAGCAACTGTGTCAATATAAATACTTCTCAACTTGGGAACTAGGTAACATTGATCATTAAACAGAGGCCTCTACATTGAGATGTTTTGTCCTCATAAAGCCTGATGGAGTAACACATTGTGCAGATGCCACTCTCCAGAGAGACTCTCACTAAAGCAGGTTGTCTATCTCCTGTCTCCTAAGGCAACCTCATGAATAAACCATCTTAACGTTAAGTCATGTGCATAAATAATTTAAAATTGGCTTGCAAGCAGAAAGGAAAGGGGAGTATGTGGGACACTGATCACACCATCAGCATGCTCTCAGCCAAGACTGAGGAGAGTCCATGGAGCTCGGTAACAGGTGGTGAATCTATAAGTTTCAACTGAACAGAAATTCCCTTACATCTCATTGTCCTCCTTTCTGGAACTCAGTTAACAATGGACAGGGCCTGATAAAATTCAAGCTTCCTCAGAATACCCTCATCTTTTCTTTTCTGCTAGGCTGACTCTAGACTAGAATGATGGGCAAGTTGCCTTCAGAAGTAAATATGAATCCCTGACTCCTTATTTGGGGGAACCCTCCATAGGTCTCTCCTGGTTTTCAGCTGAAAGGCTGCAAAAACTCTATGGAGAGGAACTCACTCCTCTTGTTTCTGAACCTGTCTCTCTCTTCACTCACTTTTCCTCACTAGGCTGGAGTTATGTGACATTTAAAACATGTCCTTTCAAGACTATTTACCCATCTGTCCCCTAGAGCAGTCCCTATCCCTCAATCTTTCTCTCTTCCTCATATATTTCAAGTTTAGCTCTTTCTGCTTATGTCACACTTCTCTGCAATCTCTTTCTCTTGTTCTTTGTCAGCCAGCAAAAATCTCCCTCTTCCCGTCTCCAAAACAGCCCACGTACCATCTGTTGAGGTTGGCAGTCTCCCGTTCTCTCCTCTCCTTGTTCCCCTGGTGGGAGTAAGTAAAGGGGGAGTTAGATCCCCCTTTGGAGAAGCTATAGGAAAACTGGACCCTGCTGATAGTTCTTCACTAATGGACCTTAGTTTCACAGGACAGGAAGTGAGCACTGGGCCCCAGTCTATCTGCTTGGATTCAGGCAAAGTGGATACACAGTTGGGTATGGTTAAGACAGCAGACTCCAGGGTCAGATTGCCTGGTTTCAGTTCTGGGCTTCATTAGTTGTGTGATCATGGGTGAGTCATTTTAACAGATCTAAGCCTCTTCATTTAGAAAATGTAGATGCTCTTTGTGTATTTTCCTCATAGGGTTATGGTGAGGACTAATAAGACAATTTAGGGCTCAGCACAGTTGCCTGGTCTATAAATGGTAGTCCTTATTATTACATCATCCTTAACCAATGGTATAAAGTCCAATATTTCCCTCAATAGTCAAGAGAAATACCCCAACACATTTATATTGCAAAGGGCCCTGGCTGTGTCATCAACTCTCCAGAGAGCATTGTCGAAAGTATAATGTCTTTATTGGCTTTTCAACCGCAGAGCACTAGTTTACAAATCCAGGATCTCAATG
>NW_012102321.1:3625866-3630877 GCF_000951045.1 Mandrillus leucophaeus
CTTCCTTCCTTCCTTCCTTCCTTCCTTCCTTTCTTTTTGTTTTGAGATGGAGTCTCACTCTGTCACCCAGGCTGGAGTGCAATGGCGTGATCTCCGCCCACTGCAACCTCCGCCTCCTGGGATGATCAAGCGATTCTCCTGCCTCAGCCTCCTGAGTAGCTGGGATTACAGGCATGTGCCACCACACCTGGCTAATTTTTTGTATCTTTAGTAGAAACAGGATTTCACCATGTTGGCCACACTGGTCTCAAACTCCTGACCTCATGATCCACCTGCCTCAGCCTCTCAAAGTGCTGGGATTACAAGCATGAGCCACCGTGCCCAGCCTTGGCAGTCCCTTTCTAAACCTGGTTCATTTGATTCATGTGTCTTTCACCTCGAATGTGTGCAGAAGGGACCTAAACTGGAAACACCAATAATGTGCAGTTCTCCAACAACAGATTTTTAAGCTAGAAATTTACAATGAATTGCTTTACAAAGAGAAGATCTATTTTCTTTGTTATATAAAACATGTATTTCTTCTTGTGTTTTCTTTAACGCATATCTTGATTTAATCTCACATTAAAAATAAAAGAATACAATGAAAGACCATATTTCTTTCAAATAGGTTTAAAGGTGGCATCAATCAGTTGGAATAATGAAAATAATGGGAAATATCTTTAAGTGTGGGATTCATTTTCACAGTGGAGCGGTTACTCCAGTAATTGTTCTGCTATGAGCAGACATAATACGGGTCTCTGTAAACCTAATTTCCTCTTGTTACTTCTCATCTTTGGTGGTGAATCTTCATCAATCTCCTAAAGTTAAGAGTGTTCTGATTTGAATCTCCTTTAAATGGAGAGGGTTGACCTTTTGTGGTGGAGACAAGATACCCGGGTTTTTCAGTGTACCAGGGCATGCCCACTTCTGCTATAGGTGAATGGGTATGGTTAATTACCAAAGGATTAGTCTAAGAAGGAAATTATTTACCTAAATACAGGTGTGAGATTAGGGAGACCCGCTGTGAAAGCTGTGTGGTGTCCAACTCAGTCTAACTTACTTTTTTTCCCTTATTACTGCCTGGATCTGTGCATACATATTGGTTTGTGGGAGAAAATGAGCCCATCCTAGCTCTAGTCTTATTAAGAACATCACTCATCTCCCTGGTACAGCTGAGTTTCAACTTTTATTACTACCAGTGACCAATGGCTAGACCTTAAGCTCAATTTTGGATTATTTATAGTGGTGAGTGAGAACATGAAGAAATGTAACTCTCAGAATATTTAAAACTTGTTTTACCCAATCCTTTCTACAAATATCTCATTAGAGCAATGAACAAAGGCAAAATTATCCTGCTCTGCCAATATGCAGAAATGAATACGCCGTCAGGTAGTTGAAAAGATAAAGTAGAGAAGCCAATATCTCAAATAACTAAAACACAGACTAGATTTAGGAGCTATCTAAGATTGAATAACACAAGAATAACTAAAATTTTACTGAAGTAGGAGCCAGCCTACAAGGACCGTATGGTGAATCCGTTACATTGAACATAACACCCTCACAATAGCAAACCACTACCCATGATGGGTAGAGGAATCTCAGAGGAGGAAACCCACCTGGACTGTGAAGCATAAACTGCTTATGGATCCAGTTTTGTGTCCACAGGCAGTGTGGTAAAAACTGGGGCAGGTTCTTTCTTCTCCCTTTCTATTTGTGTTAATGATGAAGATCTCATTACAAACCATTTATTTCACCTACCCTACAGTCAGAAGCCACAAGCATGTGATGGGTGAAGGGAAGAATCCAAATCTCCCAATAGCACTGTCATGTTTCCAAACAGTTTTGATCAGCAATAATAAATGCCTGCATTTGAGCAATTGCAAGCTATTTCTCAGGCTGTGAGGGGGAAGGATTAGAGACAATTAGACAAAAATCATCAGTGTTATCTTATTGAAAGCAAATGTCTGCCTTATGTTAATGGCATTTATAGGATCTAAAGAGGTAATACTAATGGAATTATAGGGGATGTGTCCAGGAATGCCCAACAGGCACCTGTAGTAATTCAATCGGAGGAACCTTCAGGAACCATATAATTGCACAAAATTTTTAGTTTCCCCCTGGTTGAGTGATATAACAAAATTTTTATCTGTCTCTCTTAGCATGGAGAAGGAAATAAAAGAATGCCCTTTCCTGAACTTGAGCCATGCCACTAAAGCATTCCTCAGGTAGAATTTAACAGAGGAAACACTGCCACGTCCAGCACGTGCCCTCACTAAAAGGCTGAGGTCTTTACAGCAGACGTTGTTGGGGCATTTATAGAATCATATGGTTCTGTGCTTATCTCTCCCATCACATGGTGAAACTGTGTTTAAAAAGGCTGTTTGTGTTGGGAGGAGACCCAGCTACGATCTGTTTCAATCTTCTCATTTTATTCAGGAGGGAATAAAAGTTCAGGGGAACAACTTGTTTAGGAGGGTGAATGGCTCAAGGTCACTGAAATAGTTATTGAGAAAATTGGCAAGTAGCAATTGGAACCCAGTTCCCATTCTTTCTAATCCATGGCCCTGAACTTTTACATACTATTGTTGCAATGGAAATGCTGGTGTTAGCCCTAGACAGACACTGACATAGAAAGACGTTAATATGTCTATGAAATGTTTGGCTGTATTTCTTATTGTTTGTATCATGTAGAAAGGAATAACAGTGAAATTCTTCTCCCATCATTATTCAATAGGAGAGACTATGGGAGGCTTTTTGTTTTCTGTTTTTCTCAATAACATTTTTAAAGCAACTTGTAGGAAAACAAATTTTCTATTCCTCCCAACACCTTAAAAATCTTTTTATATGACATGATCTTAGTCCTGGTTCCTTCTATGAACAGGATATTTCACTTTGCCACTGTTTGTTATCCACCATCCAAGGAGGATAGATAATGGAGTTCTTTCTGCCGAGTAAATGTTTCTGAGAACCTGGGTTCAGACAAGGACACTGTGCTATATCTTGGACTCTGCCTGAAAAGGACATCCATGTTTTAAATGGACAGGATCACAAAGATGAGAAATGTTCATTTGCCTGGTATCAGGAATGGCAATGAGATGCATTCTTAATTTGCAGGCAAAACCTTGTGTCTAACCATTTAGTGTATCAAATCTCCTTCTATCCCCTTTTGGTTTTAATAAGCCTTCATTTTTCCCTCTCTCCTGAACAGCTTCCCATGACTAAGAAGATTTAACTGTCTTTCCATACATTTATGGGTGTCTCATACATATTTGCATATGGATAGAAAATGTAGGACTCTTAAGTGACGAGGCTGTGTGTGTGTGTGTGTGTGGGTGTGCACAGGAGTGTGAAGCATACTCATCAGGACCTGCATGACCCAGTAGTCTCTGGTCCCCTTAAGAGGCTCTGCACTCTCTCTAGTGATATTCTACTGGTTGGAACATTTTTGGATTTTCTTGTTAAGATATCACCTTCCGGGCCTCATAACAAAATAACTTCTACTCATTCATTAATTTTCTCATTGTTTCACCAAATACCTCTCGATCATCTATTGTATGGCAAACAAGATGGCAGAACCTGTGGGTATAAAATTTTAAAAATGACCTGCTCACCACCCTTAGAAATCTCACAACCCAGAGTTTTTCTAAACAAAGCCTACTCTTCTTCACTGTCCTCTTTCTTATTCATTGTATTTGGTTCTAAATGACTTTTCATCTAAATATAAATTATTCTCTCAAAGGACAAATATTTGCCATCATTAATTATATTTACAAGAATGTGCTTCAGGTTTTGGAGGCACTTCCAAAAATATTATTGGGCCATTGCCATATCCCTGGAATAAAACAGTGTACCTAAGGCACTTTTGTGATAAGCAAAATTCTCCTTTTGGATGTTTCAGTTCCAGCATATTTTGCAAAGATTGTTACTATTTTATAGCCTAATCTTATGCTCACATACTCAGGAGCAGCCTGAGGCAGACACACTGAGGACAAAGTACGAGTCCAGCACCCTGACTTTCCTTTCAGCATTTCTCTCCCTCTTCTGTGACCACTCTCAACCTCAAAGCACTGAGTCCTCCTACGCTGTGTCTTACTTCAACTGAGTTTGAATCTTCAACTGCCACTCACTGATTTTATGGCTTTCGGCAAGTTATTTAACTCCTCTGGCTCAAGCAAAGTCAAACCAACACCAGCGCTGGCAAGTGGGGAGGGAATCAGTCCCTGAAAAGCAGCTAACAGAGAGCCAAGCCAATCTTGGGATGTCAAGGGGCAAAGCAGACATCATTGAGCAGCCGGAGAACAAAACACACCAAAAGCCAAGTGGAGAAAAACGTGTGGGACCCAAGTCATGGATGAATGGCAAAAATGCCCTGTAGGTAGCATTGTTGATAACAGACAGGCCAAGAGCAAAAAAACCTGGCAGATGGCATTTTGCTGATTTGTTGTTTCTTTTAAAAGGGTTTGGTGTACTCCCCTCTCTGGGCTGTTGCCTCAAAGCACTTGTAAAGAATAATGATACCTTCCTCCCTGGGTTATTTTAAGATTTTGATGACACACTGAATATGAAAGTGCTTTGAAAACTGTAAAGTGCTCTACACATGCTAATTTCTCTATTTACCCCTTTTCAAAACTGCTCAAAGCTGGCAATTTATAGTAGGATAAGAGAAACAAATTCATGGTCAGGACAATGACTGATAATGTTGAATGAAATGTGCATTTTAATGGATTGCATTTTCCTAGCTCAGTTGGTTCAACCCGGATATACCTTAGAATCACCTAATGAACCTTAGATGCTTACCAGTGCTCAGACCCTAGTTCCAGACATTCTGCACTGATTGGTTTAAGGAGGGGTCCAGCCATCCATGTGGCTTAAAAGGTGATTCTAGGCCAGGTATGGTGGCTCACCTGGGATCACACTTGTAATCCCAGCACTTTGGGAGGCCAAAGTGAGTGGATCACCTGAGGTCAGAAGTTTGAGACCAGCCTGGCCAACATGGTGAAACCCCATCTCTACTAAAAATACAAAAATTTGC
>NW_012102321.1:3631752-3659678 GCF_000951045.1 Mandrillus leucophaeus
ACTGTCCTAGACCTTGACCTTGAACTTTCCAGCCTCTACAACTGTGAGAAAATAAATTTCAGTTGTTTAAGCCACCCAAACTTTGGTATTATGTTATGGCACCTGAGCAGACCAAGACGCATACCCACCGAAAAGGAAGGAAGAGCATATGCAAAAGGGTCAGAGAAAGGAGAGACCATGGAATTTACCTGAAGTCTTGAATGAATTGGACAGGGAATAAGGTGTGTTAGATGAAGAGCAGATGATCGGGTATGAGGATGTGACAAGAAAGAAAGTTAGAGAGAATGAAGGTAGGTCCTAAAGGCCTTGAAATCAAGAGAAAGGTGTTTGCACTTTTTAAAATACAAACGTTGAGGAACCACTGAAGGATTTTAAGCAGATCAAATTTGCATTTTAGAACAATAACTATTAGGGGAAAAAGATGGATATGAATATGGTGATTTGCTGGGGGTGGGGGTGCGACAGTGGTAAATTGATGAGCTAGGAAGCTGTTGCATGATCCCAGGTCCAAAGCAAAGAAAATGTGAACTAAGGTCAAAGAAGTTTGAGTCTAAAATATGAATATAAGATGCATTGGGATTAAGATGTCTATGGAAAATGTATGTAGACATGTTCACATATATATTACATCTAAACAGACAAAGGTATAGATTTGTGTGAGTATGGATGGAGAAAGTTGCATGTCTTTAGACATGTATTAAGCTGTTAACATTTCTTCTTCCGAGAAGCAAAACTGGAGAGGAAAGGAAGAAATAATTACTGTTCTCTTATGCCCTTGCATTGTTTCACTTATTGCAATGAGCATGCGGTACCTATTTAATTTTTCAGCAAATTCAACAATGATTGTATATGCACACACACACCCAGTTCTGGAGGTCAGGTATGAGACCTTGACTTGAGATGTAAAATTGGGAGACATTGCTGTATGGGTACTAATGAATCATGTGGGAGTTCAGAACCCTTAGGAAGTATTCCAAATATGGCAGGCTGGGGTCCACCTTTTTTAAAAAATGGGCAAAGGAAAACAGATGAGCACAGAAGAACTAGCCAGAGAAGGGACATCAGAAAAGAGTCCATTATTCTGAGGAAGCAGTTTCTTCATCCCTCCTTGTTTTCCCAGTTCTTGACACATAATAAATTCTCACTCAGTCATTCTACAATTGTTGGATGAAAGAATGCATTTCAGGAAGAGCAGTGACTCCAGTGTTACATGCTGCTAGAAAAGTCAGGTTAGCTCTGCAAACACCTTTTGAACTTGGAAATTAGGAACTTTCTGAGAGTCAAAAGAAAGAAGAGCCACTTTTAGTTTTTTCACCTCTCTCAGTCATTTGTCATTTCTGATGTCTCCCTTCCTAACTCTGAAAATAAATTATACTCACAGATACATGAACACACACACCATACACATAAGCTTCATGTAGACATTGTATTCTGTTTTTGTTCCTGAGGTAATATTTTAGATAAGGAAAAAAATCCACCCTTCTAGATTTTCATTCATTGCAAGATGGGAGTAGGAGTCAGGGAAAGCATATGTAAAGATCTTTGACCTGTTTTAAGATATTTCACCTTATTGCCCCCAAGTGGTTGCAGTCATAAACCTTTAAACTTGGCAGCATGATAATTCTCTGAGAGAGAGGAATTGTAGGCCAAATTTGAGGAAAATCAATGACCTATTTTCAGTAGGGTGGTGGTTTTGGTTTCCAACTGTGGCCACATACACTAGAGCACTTTTGTTTGACTTTTTAAGGACAACTTTGCCCCACATGAGTCCAGCAGAGAGGATGACTATCTGATAACATTTGGTCATCAGCTCCTTCTGAGGCCCAAGTCACAGAGATGAAAGGAGAATGGAGAGGCCACCAACCCTCCCCCAAATGTCCCAGGCAGACTGGAATTGAGAACTATTTTAAGGATTCATTCCCATATTTAGTAACTCACAGCATCTGATCTAGATTTCCTTTGTATTCAAGTGGAGTCCGTCAGGCTACAGCTGAAGTCCTTTCTTTTCCTTTCTTTAGTGAAGATTCAGAAAAGGCAGACAGCATTTTCAGGGTGAAAAGAACTTCTCAGCATTCTAATTTTAAAATTTTATTTAGGTTGAGAAATTTGAGATTCAAGCATGTCCCAAGATTGTTTTGTTGATGTACAAAAGCAGGACAGGAAAAAAGTAGAAGACTTTTTAAAAAATGCACTCAATTATAGAATATAGCCAAACTCCTTTATTTTCCTTATTCTTCTCATGCAATGCATCTGCAGATATTGATGGCTCTATGTGCAAAATATGTAGAGAATCCGACCGCTTTTCACCATCTTCACAGCTACTGTCCTAGTCTAAGCCACCATCATCATTTACTTGGTCCATTATTCTGACCTATGACCTGCTCTCTACTTTTACCCTTGGTATCCTAGAATGTATTCTTAGGCCAGGCACTAGGCATAGGTCACGCCTGTAATCCCTGCACTTTGGGAGACTGAGGCGGGTGGATCATTTGAGGTCAGGAGTTCGAGACCAGCCTAGGCAACATGCTGAAACCCCATCTCTACTAAAAAATACAAAATTAGCCGGATGTGGTGGTGCATGCCTGTGATCCCAGCTACCTGGGATGCTGAGGCAGGAGAATTGCTTGAACCCAGGAGGCAGAGGCTGCAGTGAGCCACGACTGTGCCCTTGCTCTCCAGCCTGGGCAACAGGAGTGGAAACTCTGTCTCAAAAAAAAAAAAAAAAAAAATTGCATTATCAACATAGCAGCCAGAGCAACATAGCAGCCAGAGTGAACCTTCTACAGCACAATGTCACACTCAGATGAAAATCTCAAGTCCTTACAGAGTCTTGCAAAATCTGCTCATCACTGCCTATCTGACCCCATTCCTCATGCTCTCCCACTCCCTGCTTCATCGCCACTCCAGCCTCTTGGCCATTCCTCTAACAAGTAAAGCAGGCTCCTACGTGTACTCATTCCTCCCTCAACTTGTCATACTTTTTTCTTCCAAATGCCCTGTTTGGTTTCTATCTCATTTGCTTCAAGTCTTTGCTCAAATACACCTATTTCTTGAGTACTCTATATAAAGCAGCACACCCCCTCTCCCCTTGCCCTGCTTTCTTCTTCTTCCTGGCATTTATGATCACTTAATACTTCATGTATGTATTTATTTGTATGTTTACTGTGTATACATACCTCCCCACCAGAACGTAAGCACCATAAGATGAAATAATTGATTACTGATTAACGTGTAGCAATTACTCAATATTTTTTGAAATAAATATGAAATAAAAATAATATTTATAGTGCTTCATTATTTATAAAACAAGTATTGTTGTTGTAAGTGAAGTAACTCAGGAATGGAAAACCAAATATCGTATGTTCTCACTTATAAGTGAGAGCTAAGCTATGAGGACACATAAGAATGATACAATGGACTTTGGGGACTCAGGGGCAAGCGTGGGAGTTGGTGAGGGATGAAAGACTACACATTGGGGACAGTGTACACTGCTCAAGTGATGGGTGCACCAAAATCTCAGAAATCAGTGAAGAACTTATCCATGTACCCAAACACCACCTGTTTCCCCCAAAACTATTGAAATAAAAAAAAGAAAAAATAAACAAAATAGGCATTGAATAGAACTGGACATCTAAGAGATTCAGAGGTCTAACCTGATTATGGCACAGCTATACCTTTAGTTTATTTTCTTCTAACATGTCTCTCTTTTAATTGGCTTGGACGGGACTCTTCAGGCAATTTCAGCTTCATCTATTGTGTCATAAAGGACTATTTCTTTAATAAGAGAGAAGGTACGCTATTTCTTCAGTTTTCTCTTGAGGCCCTAAAATGAGTCCTTGCCTGTCATTGGAAGTCAAAGATTTTGCCTTGTACTTTTTGTCAGCCTTCATATTAACAAACACTTTGCTTAGAAATAGTTAGTTAACGCTGAAAATTTTTTGCTTGAAGATTAAAATTTGTTGGATATTTGGCTGGTTGAAGTTTGCCTGTCTCAAAGCCTGTGTCATGAATGGAGTTCCCCGTGGTTAAATCTGGACTGAGGATCTGGACTCATACACCTTGATCTCATTAAGACCCATTGGGATAAGGCAAGATTCATGCTCTCATCTGAATGCACTGATATGAAGTGGGGTCCAATAAACCATAACCAATTCACTTTTTATTGATTTAAGGAACATTTTTGAGTGCCGCTTATGTGTTAGTTAATATGAAAGATGCTAGGGATAAAACGAACCAAAATAAGTAATACGCAGACTTTTTGAAACTTACTGACTAGCAGGGGAAACAGACTTTGACCAAACAATGATCCAAACAAATATATACAATCATAATTGACACGTGCTGTGAGTACAAGAAATGTGATGTTTCAGGAGGCTATAATTAGGAATTTGACCCTGACAGAGAGATTCAAGGAAGGCGTCCTTAAAGCAGGGATGCTAGAACTCAGAATTGTGGGCTGAGTAAGAGAGAAGTGGACAGATCCCACATAGGAGTGCTAATATCAGGAGCAAGTGCCCTGTGGTTGAAGGCACCAGACCCCTGGATTTTTAAACCAGAACCTTTGGGGATACAGACAATGGTATGTTTTATGGCTTTCCAGATAATTCCAGTATGCATGCTGCATTATAAGAACCACAAGAATAGATGTATTATTTTGCCCTTCACTGTGACAGAAACCACTCGAGATTATGAAGCTGGTTGGGTATATTGAATATGAGGCCGTTTTGAGACATCTAGTTGAAGCAGTCAGTTAGGTAGAACATAAATCATGTGAGTTCAGGAGAGGGCCTGGGGTGGAGGTGTGAATCTCATATGCTCTGTGGCTAACTGCCTTGTGAAGCCATGGATGGAGGTGAGGTCACCAGGGATAAAGTATACAGCAAGAGAGAGAAAAGGCCTAGAGCTGAGCTTCGAGAAACTCCAATTGAATGACTTGATGTAGAAGCATGAGTTTATGAGGAGTGGCCACAGAGCAAGCAGAAAAAAAGGAGAGTGGGGCCAAGGAAGCTAAGAAAAGAGGTTTAAGAAAGAGGCCATGGTCAATGGTGTCATATGGGCTTATGCAAGTGGGCCGGTAACACCAATGCCCGGCTCTCTCCCCAAAAAAGAAGGTTACAAATTTCTGATTACTTTTAATTGAACCCCTGAACCAGCATCTGAAACTCTTTCTCTTTTCTTGTCTCATTACAAAGATAATGAATGTAAAATATAGGAAATTTAGGAAAAACAGATTAGCCAAAATGAAGCAAATTTTAACTACCTATAAACCTAGCAACCAGTGATACTTACAAATGATGTTTTTGTGTCTATACATAGTCTTTTTCTAAGCAGATATACATTATGTTTAATGGAATAAAAACTTGCATACTATTTTATAACCTGAATTTTTCACTTAATACATCCTAAATTTTTAATATCATTAAGTAGTCTTGTATGGCATACTTTTAAATGATTGCATTATACTGTATCATATGTATATGTCATAACTTGCTCAAGCAATCTATTATTTGATTTTTAGGTTACTTTGGATTTTCCACTATTGTAAATATCGTATTATAAAATATAAAATGTGTTTAGGAATGTGGTGGGGGAAGTGTCAACAAATAACACTTCTTTCTTCACGTGTACTCTTTTTTTTTTTGAGACGGAGTTTCACTCTGTCATCCAGGCTGGAGTGCAGTGGTATGATCTCGGCTCACAACCTCCACCTCCTGGGTTCAAGCAATTCTCCTGCCTCAGCCTCCTGAGTAGTTGGGATTACAGGCACCCACCACTATGTCTGGCTAAATTTTATATTTTTAGTAGGGACAGAGTTTCACCACATTGGCCAGGCTGGTCTCGAACTCCTGAACTCTGACCTCAAGTGATCTGTTTCCATGTCCCAAAGTGCTGGGATTACAGGTGTGAGTCACTGAGCCTGGTCTCCATTTTTCTTCAATAGAATTCCAGTTGAAAAATAAGACACAAGTAAAGATCAGCTTCATTCCTGAGAAGAATGAGTAGAGATCCTAGGATAACCTTGATCTGGAGCCAAATCAGGCTAGACAACACAGGCCTTCCCACTGCTACTTCCCTAAATCTGTGGATTTAGCAGGCTGACCACAGAGGCAGAGCCTGCTATGCTAAGTTTATTGGGTAACAGAAAACAGGCAGAATGCCCATCCACTGCAGGCTGTCTAGCTGGCAAAGAGAAAAAAGTCTAGAACTAACAGGTCAGTGTGAGCTCTGTACTTCTCTCAAACTCACAATACAAATAGTTCTTGGTGATGAGAGAGACCAGGAGTATTTTTCTTGGTGAAGTCTTCTGCTATGTGGCAGCTAGCCTTCAAGATGGCCTTCAATACTCCTTAGTTCCTGGTATTCGCACTCTTGTATACTCCCCTCACATAGCGTATCAGGGCTGGTCTATGTGACCAGAAGATACAGCAGAAATGATGGTGTGTGATTTTCAAAGCTAGGTCATGGAAGTCATTATAGCTTCTGCATTGCTATCTTTTGGCTCACTCTCTCTGAGGAGGCCAGATTCTGTGAGACGTGAGATGTTGTAAGAATGAATACTCAAGCTGCCCTATGGAGCAGACCACATGAAGAGAAATGGAGACCTCCTACCAACAGCCAGCATCAACCCACCAGCCTTGACAATGAACCACCCTAGACCTGAATCCTCTTTCCCCAGTCAAACCTTCAGATGACTGAAGTCTTGGCTGACATTATGACTACAACCTCATAAGAGACCCAGAGTTACAGCCACCCAAATTTCTGACCCACAGAGATTATGTGAGATGATAAATATTTATTATTATTTCCAATCACTAAATTTTGTTATAAGGTAAGAAAATAATTTGTTACACATTTGTTACATAGTAATAGGTTGTTAGTATATTCTTTAGAAAGAAAAGGCCACGTACATGGTGCTTTCCCTCTCCCAACTAACATCCTTGTAGCTGAATCTTTGTGTACATCTTCAAAATAATTGTCCAGATGTAGACTTGCTAGGTGAAAGGAGATGCAGAACTCTGATGTTTTATAGTTAAATCTTATATTATTTTAGATATCACAGCATTGGCCTTAAAGCACACGGTCATGCCACCACTACTCTTGCCCCACTCACACACATGCCTGAAGAACTGTGTGGAGACAGTGGGACAAGAAGAGGGATAAGGAAAGCCAGTGATAGGAGTCCCCAGATGTTAGCAGGAAGCATGAAAGGCGCTAGGACATGTGCTGACTTATGGATACTCAATGTGGCTACATTGGCAAATGAGGCTTCATACAGTGACAGAAGTATTTTGTGGGTGAGATGGAAACACGCCGATAGATGGAAATTCAGCCTATATCTAAGACATATGTGGCTAGAAGAGATTGGGGGAAAGAGTAAAAGAAACATAGAGCACCAAAGCAATGGCTAATACATATGGTGTTAGAGTTAGAGGAAGACATAACAACCACAGGAGAGGGAGATTTCTGCTAGTGATTCCACCCATAGCAAGCTGCTCCTGTTTATGGGCAGGAAGCTATAAAGCTCCAACAGTAGCACATCCTGCCTTTCAAAGGCCTATTTTTAGAACACTCCTGATAATGCCTCAGGAATTGCTAGATCTGAATTAAAAACTCCAGGTCTCTACCTCCCCTCCTTCTCTAAGTAAAGGGTTATTGATTTACTAATGGCCTTTGTATCCTGCTGCAAATAAATCCTATAGAAGAAGAAAGATGTTACCTAGAGCCTGAGTGGCTAACAGCTTGGAAAAATCAAGCTCACAGGTAGACGGATAGAAGGCAGACTCTGAGAAAACTTTGAGCCTGGGGCAAAGGAAGGAATCATGCAGGGTGGGAAAGACGCGTTTAACGGGGAAGAGTAGGGCTGCTGAAAACAAGTGTTGTCATAGGATGCAGCCGTGTAAGGGCGGGCATGTGGAAGTCCTGTGTGGATAACGGAGTCCTGCAGGCATTTGTTGGAACCAGGTATTTGTCAGAGGAGCGGGGCACAACCACGGGTCTCTGGGCTGAGTGGCAAATATACGCCTCGAATCTGTCCCAGCTCTGCCATTAGTTGCTTATGTAAGTCTAAACCTCAGAATCTGGACTCTGCATCTTTCTCTATGAAACAACGGGCCTTTGCGATGAGTCTAGAATTCCAGATGTCAGTTGCCGACATGGCGGCCGTTTTCCTGGAATGTTTCTCTAGCTGCATCACTACAATTTCTCTCTGGTTGCTTCCCTTTCCCTGCTCCCTCAAAAAAGGCTGGTTTCTGGGGCTGAGAGTTAGAATAGGCCCTGTAGGTGGAAGGAGGTGAAGTGAGGAAAGTGAACCAAGAAGCTAAATCTAGACGGCAGGCAGGAAAAGCAAAATAAAGACAGAAAGACAGAAGCCAGGGAAGAGAAAAGTCAGGCCAGAGTGGCTAGCAGTGCCAAATGCTGCAGACAAGTCAGGGTAATGAGGGGGAAGTGGATTGAGGGGAGTAGAACCTGGTGGTTACAACCTGCACTCCAGACCCAGACAACCCATTCTGGCCGTGAAGTGCTGCTTTAGAAATTAATCTCTTTAGCTCCTAATTTCCTCATCCATACAAAGAATCTAACAGTAGAACACAAACCTTTTTATTGTCCTGTGGATCAAACGAGACAATGTATGAAAAGCAATAAGAGCAATGTTTGACACCCAGTCATCACTCAGTAAGTATTAGCCACAGGTACTAAAATGCCTCCTTGGCTTGGAGACTGGTAAGTTGCCGCAGGTTTTGCAGAAGTCAAGCTTAATGATGTTTGTGGAAAGATGGGCAGGCATTGTATGTAAGTTGGTTAAAGATTGGTGTTGAGAAGCAAATTTGGGAAGGATAGTTTTGTGTTTGAAACAAACATCCAACAAATGAGAATAAGTAGGTAAGTACTGTCTTTTAAAAAAGTGTACTTAACCATTGCCCCTACTCCCCTTATCCCCTGGTGTGGTGACGGTTGTAACCCACTAACTGCTGGTAACTGCCCTTCAGAGAAATGCGTCCCAGGTGCTGAATCTGTAGAGAGTATGCATTATTCTAGGGCCCCTTCTCCACTACATTCTACATTTGCGTCATAGCCACAGATTTTTTTTTCTTTTTCTTTTTTTAGCTGTTGTCCTTTAACTGTTATTTTCTTAATGAATAGGTAACATTTGATTTTAACACGGTTATCACAGTAAGTGCTGATAAGGAAGGTGTCTAGGAGTGACACTGACGTGTTTGGGTTCCAGCCTCAATACGAATCCTTTGAAGGCACAAATAACACAATTGGAGTTTATCAAAAAGCCTCAGATATTTGAACCCTGGCAAGCCACCTCAGGGTACTCTAATCCACGGGTGTGTTGGTGGTACCCAGAAATGTACGTGGTCAGGCAAATGTACTTTTCTTCTTTTGTTTGCTTCTTGGGTCCTCTCTTGCCTTTATTCCCTGCCCCTCTTGGTGATGCAACTGTGCTGCATCACCAAGAGTGGGGTTTGTCATTCTGGAGTTTAAGAGGCAAAACATAGAAGTGGCAGGACCCTGTGTGTGACCGCATGGGTTGTGTTCTGCTCTACAACACAGGGTGCCATTCACTTAGGCTACAGTGTGAATGATGCCTCCCGGTGTGCAAGGACAATCTGCATCCCAGTATGTGGTGGAAGCGAGGGGTTCTAAGTTAGGATATTAAAAAAAAAAAAAAAAAAAAAAAAAAACTGAAAGCATCTTTAATTGAAACTTCAGGGATCGACAAGCACAGAAAGCATATGGGTAATTGCTCCCTAGGCCCTCCACACCAGCTGAGATGTCAGGAGGGCAGTTGCAGCCTTTGGGCAGCTCATTAGGGCAGAGAGTGAGGATGGATGGAGTGAGACAGAAAGCCCCTTCCTGCTGAATCACCAGCATCAATTCCAAGATCTGCCTGGGCCATCCTCATAGGGTGCTTGGCCAAGGACTGATGAAGCACAAGGCTGTAGAATTGGCAGAGAGTCAAGAATGGTGGGGCCAGGCAATAGTTAAAGGAGCGACATTTGTGAATAAGTGTGATGAATTGCTTCTGTTTGTTTAGACTAAACCCCAGCTCCACCTCACACAAGTGGAGCAACCAAGTGTGAGACACTGAGATCCTGGAAATGAAAGGATTGTCTGACCAGCTGTTCAAATTGGTAGCTGAAGCTCTCCAGTAAGAACAGCTAACACTCAGGTCTCACTCAGAGTCTTATGGATAACAACAACAAAAAAAATGCAGATAAAAGAGTACTCATAATACCTTGTTCTAATTTTTTAGTTAGAAAAAGAGCTTTATGATTATAAAATCCTAACAAAGAAGGTAAAGAGTATCCATAATTTCAGCACTTGGCAACAATTATTAATATGAATTGATTTGCAATACTTTTGTTTCTTGAGAGCATAGCATTTTGCCGACATTTTCTAATTCATTCTGTGGTGTAGATGTGTGAGGGTTGTTGGAACAGAACGGTGCATCCTTTTATTATCATTACAGGAGAGAAGTCAAAATAGCAAATTCACTGACTTCTCCAAAGTCAGAAAAATTTGTGATGGCAATATCTTCTGTCCTCTGCTTCTGGTCTCTAAAAATAAAAACAGCCTAACCAGTTAATATTTATCTAGTGCTTTTCAGTCACATAATCTTTCCCTTGTGGTGCCATTCTGCTGTGTACTTTCTATCTTTACTCACCTAAGTTCTAGAGCACAGACAGCCATGATTCTAGAGAGTTTAACCAAGCAGTTGGAGGTGGAAAATCAGGAACCAGGCCCTCTGATTCCTTCACTTGTCTAGAACCATGCTTCACTCAAAATCTTTATGCCTGAGGCAACAAAATGAAGAGAGTACACTGCTCTTCATAAAGTTACAGTACATATTTGTATATAGGAATGGAGTGAGCAATGTACCTGCACAAAAATAAATACATAGAAATATATAGGAACGGATGAAATCTGGACCCATCCAGCCCTGTGTTGTTCATTATGATAGCCACCAGCCACATGTGGCCATTGAGCATTTAATATATAGCTTGTGCAACTAATAAATTAATTTTAAGTTGTTATTTTTTTAAGTTGAAAACATACTCAGTATAGATGTTAGAAAAATTTTAAGTATTCTTGGAGTAACTCATATAGGTTAATCTATTTTTTAACTATAAATTATTTGATCTCTAAATAGAGAATCAAAACTTTCTGAGGAAAAATTATTATCTAAACTGAGATGTGCGATAAATGTGAAATACATACCAGATCTCAGACTCAGTGTGAAAAAAAATCTCAGTCATAATTTTCTTATACTGATTACATGTTCTGATGACAATATTTTGGATTAATTAGTTTAAATAAAATATTATTAAAATTAGGTACATTTATTTCTTTTTATATTTTTAATATAGCTACTAGTAAATTTAATATATATTATGTATATATATTATGTACATATATATATATGGTTTTTATTATATTTCTATTGCACCACCCTGGATACAACCAGATAACAAATCTCCAGTTACATCTATAAAGCTGTAAATTATGAGGATCTGTCTTATAACATCTAAGATATTCTTCATGTATTTCAATAAAAGAGCGTATATTTTAAAATAGTACATTGGTAAATAGCATAGATGTCAAAATTAGAACCAAGGTGTCAATGTTGGCCCCATCAACTGTGTAACTATATATAACTTTATTTTTTTCATTTTTTTCCTGTGTGCTTCATAATAATTTCAGCTTCATAATAATAATAACAGGGAAGTTATGTAAGACTATAAATAACTCTCATGGGCCCTTCACCCAGTGACCCTTTCAAGGTTTACAGCTGACCCAGTAACAGCCTGTATGGCAAAAGATCCAGTTCAGGATTGTACATTGCACGTACTTGTCATGCCTCTTTGGTGTCCTTCAATCTGGAACAATTTGTTCCTCTATCCTTCTTTGACCTTCATGACCTTAATATTTTTGAAGATTACAGGCTTGTTATTTTGTAGGATGTTCCTCAATTTAGATTTGTCTGTGCTTTCCTCGTGCTGAGATTCAAGTTATGGCTTTTTGGCAGGACTATCACAGAGGTGATTCTATGATCTCACTGGATCCTATCAGCTGGCACATGATTTTTATTTGGGTTATTACTGGTGGTATTAACTGACCACTTGAGTAAGATGGTAGCTGTCATGTTTGTCTACAGTACAGTTATTTTTTTCTCTGTATAAGTGTTTTGAAGAAATACTTTAAAACTGTGAATTATCTCATTCTACATCAACTTTTATCTCATCGTTTAGCAGTGATTTATGTTTCTTACCTCAATGGATTATCACTGTGATGATTACTAAATAAAAATTTCTAATTCCATAATTTTTGTGCATGTATTAGTTGACATTATATTGTAAATAAAAGATTTCTTTTCTTTCTCTCTTTGAGTGTATCAATCAATCTAGCTACCTACCTACGTGCCATCTATCTACATATCTCGATAGATTAGATAGATAGATAGATAGATAGATAGATAGACAGATAAAATGTGGCCTCATAGATTAGTATTTTACTCACTGAAATGTCATCTATTTGCCATTGTCCTGGAGTTCTTGAGGGGAGCCCTTTTAAGGTGGCTCTGTGTCCTTTTGACATGTACCTTTTATTTTTAGGGTATTTTAAAAAATTTAGCGGTGTGCTGGAGTTGGTTTCACACTACCTTAAAAGAGCCCATTGTAAAATTTTCAGGATATTTGTGAGCTAATCATATCAAGTCAGTAGCTTGGAATCTAGTATGGTGAGGGTATTTACATCATAGAAGTCTGCACATTTTACAATCAGAGCTTTTTCCCCAGCTCTGAGTGTTAAAAATTCACGAACACACTACTCTATTTACTAAACTATAAACAATTGGAAGGAAGGAGGGAAGGAAGGAAGGAAGGAAGGGAGGGAGGGAGGGAGGGAAGGACAAATTTCTTAATCTCTCAAAATCTCATTTTTTCTTGTATTAATTCCTCATGAATTAATAATACCTACCTTGTTGGAAATAAAGCATAGTTCCCAAAAGAAAATATGCACTTAATAAATAGATATTTTCTGTTGGTTTTATTGTTATTGTTATGATGGACCTATTAAGCGTGAACCCAGAGGTCTAAAAGGAAGAGATGTGGAGATGTGTAATCTTTGAAATTTGGCTCCATGGTGTGTGTTGGCAAACTAGAAACACATGAAAAAGTTATCCAAAGAGTTGGTCTTACATTTTTCAGAGACATTTTATGAGTCTTGATTCATCAGAATTTGTTGGCATAAATCAGGGTTTCTCGATATTGGCACTACTGACATTTGGGGTCATGGAATTATTTATTGTGGAAAGTTGTCCTGTGCATTATAGGATATTGAGAAACATGCCTGGCCTTACCTCACTAGATGGAGCACCCAGCCTTCATTTATTACAATCAAAAATGTCTCTAGATATTGCTAAAGGTCTCCTGGGGGCAAAATCACCCCTTCTGCCTTCCTAATTGAGAACCACAGGAGTAAATGGTTGGCTCTGTCTTAAGTAAATTTTCTATTATTCACCATGTTTGAGAAATAAAATATTTAATTTAATTTTTAAAATACTGAATAATAAAGTTACTTTATACTATTTTCTAAAGAATTGACTGAAAACCACTGATGCAATTCAAAATTAGGCTGAGAATAATTTAATCTGTTTTGATTCAGAAGTGACTGATTTGAACCTCTATTATCACTGAGTCGTGGACGTGTGCAAGTCCTGGTCAGCATGGTCCTCTTGATGTGACTTTGGTTAATAGGGCTTGCTGCAAGAGCATTATAACAAGGATTTTCACACAGCTTTCTTTCAAAAAAACTAAATCATTACATTTCAGCCTTTTCTCCCATCTTCCCTTTCTTCTATTTTATGTCCCAGCTAAATGGAATGTTCTCTGTCTAATAAACATTAATTGGATGAATGAGTAGATATTTTTTAACTTTCTTAAAAGGAAAGAAGTGAGAAAATTATTACCACATTTTACAAAAGGTTTCATTTGTCAAGAATAGTTTAGGAAGTTAGCAGCAGTCTGAGCCAAAATTAAGTCAGGTTTCTTTAGAATTATTCAAGTTCTTCTATTGGGGGCTCTTAATTTTGCACAAGGACCTTCAACCAGTGCTCAAATTGCTGCAGTCTAAGTCTATAGTCCCACTTGCTAATGGAGAAAAAACTTGATGTTAAAGAATTAAAGTCTGGGTGCGGTAACTCATGCCAGCACTTTGGGAGGCCAAGGCGGGTGGATCATCTGAGGTTAGGAGTTCGAGACCAGCCTGGCTGACATGGCGAAATCCCATCTCTGCTAAAAGTACAAAAATTAGCTGGGCATGGTGGCAGGAGCCTATAATCCCACCTACTCAGGAGGCTGAGGCAGGAGAATCACTTGAACCTGGGAGGCAGAGGTTGCAGTGAGCTGAGATCACGGCACTGCACTCCAGCCTGGGCATAAGAGTGAAACTCCATCTTGGAAAAAAAAAATTAAAGAGGAATACAACAAACAAATAAATAAAATTGGAAACAACATAGCAATTGCAATAAATTCCAAATGATGAATACAAGTAAACCTTAACCCTTAGGACAACATTGAAGTTTTCCTGAATGCCAAGTACCCTTCATTTTGCACCACCACCAGGAGTGTGGGGAGTTCCGTGATTTAGGCAGTATGATGGGAGCTTTGCATCAATGACCAGGATTATATGGCAACAAACTTTGGTTGAAGGCTAAATGAGAATCATCAGTAAACTCTTACACGGGGCTGATTTTCATGCATGAATACCAACTTTTCATTATTTTTTAGCATTTAAAAAAATACTTATTGACAAAATATAGCTTTATATATTTATGGGGCAAAAAGTGATGTTATGATTTTTGAATACAGGGTGGAATGATTAAATCAAGCTAATTAACCTATCCCTCACCTCAAATATTTGACGTTTTTGTGATCAGAATACTTGAGATTTGCTCTCTTAGTAATATTGAAATGTATAGTACTCAATTATTAGCTATATTTAGCACACTGTGCAATAGATCTAAAAAAATCAAACTTATTTCTTCTATCTGAGGCTTTGTACCCGGATTATCATCTCCCCAGTCTCCCTAGTCTTCAGCTTCTGGTAACCTCCGTTCTACATTCTGCTTCTATGAGTTCAATTGTTTTAGATTCCACAATTAGTTGAGAACATGCAGTATTTGTCTTTCTGTATTTGGTCTATGTCACTTAGCATATTGTTCTTCAATTCTATTTGTGTTGTCACAAATGAGATAATGTCTTTCCTTTTTAAGGCTCAATCATATTCCATTGTTTTTCCTATATCTATGAAAAATGATATTGGGATTCTGATAGAAATTTTACTGAATTCATATGTTGCTTTGGGTACTATGGACATTTTCACAACATTTATTCTTTTAATTCATGAACATGGGCTATCTCTTATTTATCTGAGTTCACTTCCTTGATTAAATTTACTCCTATTTTTTAATAGCCATTGTAAATAAGATTGTTCTTTTGATTCCTTTTTTTTTTTTTCAGAAATTCTGTTCTTAGTGTAGAGACACACTACTGATTTTTGCATGTTGATTTGTATCCTGAAACTTCACTGAATTTGTTCATCAATTCTAACATTTTGTTGTAGATTATTTTGGGTTTTCTATATAGATAATCATATCATTAGCAAACAGTGACAATTTCACTTTTTCTTTTTTTTAAAATTTTTATGCCTTTTGTGTGTTTCTCATGTCTTATTGGTGTAATAAGGAATTCCAAAACCATGTTGAATAGACCTGGCAAGAGTGGGCATCCTTGACTTGTTCCAGAATTTAGAGGGAAGAGTTTCAATTTTGCTTTACATATTTAGTGGCTCCACTGTGGGATCATATGAATTTACAATTGTTATATCCTCTTAATGAATTGACCTCTTTATTTTTATATAATGTCCTTTTTTGTCTCCTTTTACAGTTTTTTACTTAAAGTTTATTTTATCTAAGTATCACTGCCCCTTCTGTCCAATTGCAAAGAATATCTTTTTTTTTATTCTTTCATTTTTAGTATATATGAGTTCTTAAGGAGAAGTGAATCTCTTATATACAGCATTTACTTGGACCTTGGATTTTTATCTATAAATTCACTCTATGTCTTTTGATTGGAGAATTTAATTCATTTATTTTCAAGTAATTATTAACAGGGAAAAACTTGCTATTGCCATTTTGTTAATTGTTTTCTGGTTGTTTTGTAGATATTTTCTTTCTTCCTCTATTTCTGTCTTGTAGTTTGATGGTTTTCTGTAGGGTATGTATTTTGTTTTGTTTTGTTTTGTGCATCTCCTATAGATTTTTGATTTTTGGTTGCCATAAGGCTTATATAAAACATGCTACACTTATGTTACACTTATAACAGTTTATTTGAGGCTAACAGCTTAGCTTTGATGGCACACAATAACTCTCCAGTTTTCCCCCATTCCAATATTTTATGTTTTTGATGTCTGAATTGTACCATTTTTAAAATATGTTTTACTTGACAATTTATTTCAGGAACTGTTGTTATTAACAATTTCATCCTTTAATGCTTGTACTAGGGATAAAATTACATACTACTATTACAGTCCTAGGCTATTCCAAATTTTGCTACATATTACTTATACAATTAGGTTTTGTACTTTCATAAATTTTATGTTAATAATTAGCATCTTTTGGTTTCAGTTTAAAGAACTCCCTTTTGCAATTCCTGCAAGGCAGGCCTAGTGATGATAAACTTATTTGTTTGTCTGGGAAAGTTTTTATTTCTCCCTCATTTCTGAAAGACAGATTTTCTGAGTGAAGTATTCTTGGTTGGTAGTTTGTTTTTTTTTTCACTTCACCACTTTGAATATATCATCCAACTCTCTCCTGGCCTGCTGGGTTTCTGCTGAGAAGTTTGCTAATAGTTATATTGGGACTCCTTTTTATGTGATGTATTTCTTATCTCTTGCTGCTCTCACAATTTGTTCTTTGTATTTAATTTTTGATAATTTGATTATTACATGCTTTGGTGAATTCTTCTTTGGTTAGAGTTTTGTTGGTGACCTCTGCATTTTCTATACCTAGATGTTGGCTTCTTTTCTTGATTAGAGAAGTTTTCATCCGTTATTCTTTAAATATGTTTTATGGTCTTTTTCTTTCTTTCTTTCCTTCTGGAATGCCTATGATGCATAGGTTAGGTTTCTTGTTTGATGATGTCCCATTATTCCCACAGATGTTTTTCTTCATTTTTTATTTATTATTATTATTTACTCCTCTGATTGGGTAATTTAAAATTTTCTGTCTTCATGTTTACTGATTTTTCAGCTTGATAAAGTCAGCTGTTGCAGCTTTCTATTGCGTTTTTCAGTTCAGTCATTGTAATCTTCATTTTTAAAATTTCCATTTTAAAAAAAATTGTTTCTATTTGTTTGTCAAACTTCTCCTGTTTGTGTATTATCTTCCAGATTTTATTTAATGTTTAATCCGTATCTTCCTGAAGTTTACTAAACATTTTTAAGAGGATTATTCTGAATTATTTTTTTTCTGTCCTTTTATAGATATCTCTTTCCTAAGAGTCTATTGTTAGAGCTTGTCACTTTCTTTTGGAGGTGTTATGAGTCTTTTTAATCCTTGTATCCTTGCATTGGTGTTTATGCATTTGTGGAGACCGATAACTTTTCTGGCTTTTACAAGTTTGTTTTTTTGGCAGGGATAGAAAGTCACTAGTTAATCTACCCCTATGATTCTGGATGGGTCATTCTGGATGAGTAATGATCCTGGGAAGGCAGGCTTGCTTTTAAGTTCTCTAGATGGCTGGGCTACTGCTTTTACCTGGAATTTGTGTGGGGCAGCTGGCTAGGCTTTGCTATTTGGCAAGATCACTGGCTGAGCTCTAATATTAGGCTGAGCTGCCATATGGATGCTGCAATCACATCTGATCTGGCAGGGCTACAGGGTGTAATTCCCTGGCCAGGTACTGCTATTTGAGTACAGGAGTTGACCAAGGTTGCAGAAGAAGCCCCAAAGTTAAGTAGGTTGAGATGAATGGACTAACTGCTATGTTCAGTAGAAATGCATGACTGAGATTTGTCTTCCTTCATGGGTGAGGTGTGGGGTGGGCTTTGAGGCCAAGAGAAGAACTGATGAAACTCCCAAGTGTGGCATAACTAGTGCCTACTTCTTGTCAGTATTTGCTATAGTGGTCAGCTCTCTCCTTGGGCAGAGTCTAGGGGTAAGCTTTAAGGCTACAGGGAGTATAGATTAAGCTCCTGACTGTAGCAGACCTAGTGCCTGCTTATGGAAATTTGCTGCAGGGGGTCTTCTCTTACCTAGGCAGGACCCTTAGGGTAGGGTCTGAGGCTGGCCATCTAGAGACTCAAGCCATGTAACCCTTCCCACCTCTTCTGGGAGTGACCAGCTCAGCTTTGTGGGTGCGCAACACTGTTAGTTGATACCTCTGATTGAGCACGACTAGTGGCAGGTGCACTGAGCTTTTACCAAAATCTGTGATGTCTAAATTTGCATAATTTTTAAATATGTTTCACTTGACAATTTATTTTACTGTTCTCTGTGGGCTCCACCTCCTGACTTTGTTTTTACCTGACCCCAAATAGTCTAGTCATGTGGTTTTCTCCTACATTCCCCATTTCCAATGAGGTGACAATGGGGTGAGTTGCCCGGGAAGCATCTCAAAATGCTGGGAAAGTTGGATATTTGCTTTCCCGCAGTAGAAACCATGGGCCCTAGGGAATTTCCTCTGTGTGGCACTGTGCTGACTTAGGGGAGAGAGGAGGGGCAATGTGGTCAAAGCAAAACCACTTCTCTTACCCCTTCCATGTAGAGTTTGATTCAGTTCCATGGAATACACAGGTGACTCAGGCTTATTCCCACATTTTCACCAAGGTGTTTTTGACTGGATAGTTGATGTTTCTGTGGGAGCAGTGAAGCCTGGGATCTCTTCTTCCACCATCTTGCTGATGTCACTTCAACTTGCCATTATTAATTAAATAGATTGCCAATATATAAGCTTTGGTTGTCTGTAAAAATCAGTCTAAAGGAAGGAGAGATATTTGGCTTAATAACTGAAGAGAGAACTTGCAGTGATTGAACAGCTTGCTCCCCATCAGTAGTCCCTTGCAAACTACCAGTGAGCCTTGGACCATACTTTTAGAAATGATGCCTTGTGGTCAGCAATTCCAAAAGATTAACTGTGATATTCCAGTCTACCTGTGGAACCTCCAAGCTAGCTCCTGCCACCACACAACATTTCCTCAATGCAGCAGTTTTATTGATTGCACCCTGTTGTCTCCTTACCCACTCTATCCCCCTAGCTGTCCACTTATACCAGTCAAAAGCCTGTGGGGGCCTAAAGAGAGAGCCTTTTGTCAAACAAACAAACAAAGCACTTAGGGGTGGGTGTCTTGGACTATGCTACAAAAAGGGATGATTCTTTCTCTGCGTACTTATTGACATTCATTGAGCAGCATATAGTTTATTTTAGCTAGAGTTTGTGATGTAGCATCTATATTTAATTCCACAAGCTGTCAGGCAACTCATATATTTACAAACACAATCCCGGAAACAATGTGTTTGCTGGTCACAGCTGCATCTGTAACATCTCAGGAGCTCTGTGCTGTTCAGTACAGCTCAGGGCATTATCATTTTACATTCTGGTCTGTGCCAAGGTCCAAATAGGGCAGAGCTTGGGCTAAAAGTTCAGATTCAATGACAGGCCTGGCAGAAAGCCAAGAGCAAAGGTAACATTGAGGCTGCAGGTCACAATGGAGAGCTGCTTGTCAGCCCCTCCTCAGGTTTTCAGCCTACACAGTGATGAGCAATTTCTCTGTGATTGGCTTCGGTTTATTTTGGCTTCCTAGGCCTTAAACCACCCTATGTATATACAGAGACTCAGCTGGGAAGTGAGCTGGGGCTTAAGCAACAGAAGCCAGTCTGTTGGGAGGAGGCAGGGACAGAGAAGGGTCTCTCTCTGGAGTACAAAAGCAGCTGTCAATAAGGGATTGAAGTAGATGACTAAGCCAGCTTCAGTAGCTAGATCCAGGGAGATGGGCAGGCCATGCTCAGGGACAGGGGCCAAATGGTTTGATTCAGGCAATCTTGGTAACAGGAGGTCCAACAGCCAGAATACATAAAGAGGAACCCTAAGAGGGGGTGCAGTCCAGAAGCAGGTAAAAGGGCAGGAAATTCCTGGGGGCCTATCTATCTACAGCAGGAAATGGGGGAGCAGAGAACAGGAGGCACAGAAGCCAAAAAGAGTGTGGTGTAATTTGGATATTTGTTCCCACCCAAATCTTCTGTTGCCATCCCCATTGTTGTAGGTAGGGTGTGGTGGGAGGTATTTGGATCATAGGGGTAGATCCCTCATGAATGGCTTGGGTCATTTCCTTGGTGATAAGTGAGCTCTCACTCTGAGTTCACACTGATCTGTGGTTTCAAATTGTGCAGCATCTCCCCCACCTCTCTCTCTCTCTTGCTCCTGCCTTTGCCATGTGATGTGCCTGTGCCCCCTTCACCTTCTGCCATGATTATAAGTTTTCTGAGGCCTCTCTAGAAGTAGAGCAGATGTGAGCACCGTGCTTCCTCTAAAGCCTCCGGAACCATGAGCCAATTAAACCTTTTCTTTATCAATTACCCAGTCTTGGGTGTTTCTTTGTAGCAATGCAATAATGGCCTAAAGCAGGGTACAAGCCCCTTACACCTTAGATGGACATGTGGAGACTGGGCAGAAAGGAGGGGGATGAGGAACCTGGGCACAGGCTCAGTTGGGTTTGGGGATATGAGGGAAGAGCACTGTAACTCAAGGGCATGCAAGAAACCAGCAATTGTGGATTGGCCTATGGTGGAGGAGTACACCTAACCTATGGTTTTCAGACAGCACAGGTGAAATACCACTGCATTCTTATGAGGCCATGCTGACAGCCCATCTAAACAGCAGCCACACAGCTTCCAAAAAAGCAGGATGCTTATCCAAGCTGGAAAAATGATTTTAGGTGAATCCTGCTTGTGTACTTTAAGATTTTAGACTTTTCTTCAATCTTGCAATTTTTAAAATGAAAATGACCTAGAGGAATCTAGAATAACCTCATGTGAAAACAGCTACCTTATTTAAGTCTGTAGCTGTTAGATTTATAGGTCATGTAAATGGTATTAAGGACTCCCCTTGGAAGAACATTATTGGCTTCTCTGTTCCTGAGTTTTCTTCTCTGTACAACGGGCATAACAACAGCATCAACCTTCCAGGGGTTTGTGCATAGTAAATAATGCATGGAAAGTGTTTAGATTGATGTTTGGTATACAGTAACTAATATGTAAACATAATTAGAGGTGATTATAATGGCAACTCTGGGACTCATGAGTTTTGAATTTTGAAAATTTTACCATTGACACACATAAAACAGAGACAGACAAGCTGTAGGCTTAGTGTTAAGAGACCCAAGTTCAAGTTCTGACTTTTCCCCAAACCAGTGGTGGGTCTTTAAATAATGTATTGTACTTCTGTGACTAAAAGTTTTCTCACTTATGATGCAATGTGAAATGAATTTTATCATTGACTCTCATCAGAATGTTGCATCAAAATCTCCCGGGAGGTTTTTAAAAAATATTTCAAATTATTAAAATATACCCCAAACCCATACCTCAGTTATTTCCCTCTTTCCTCCCCTCCCTATTTCCATTCCACTCCCCACCTTCCTCACATACACACACTACTACACATGCTCCAGGCTGCTGAGAACCACTAGGCCAGGTAATCTCCAGGATCCCATCCCTTCTCCCCAGTTCCAGGCCATGATCAGGTGGAAATTAACCAGGGAACAGAGGTGGTAGGAAGCCAAAGCGACCACGTAATCAACGCACAGAGCTTTGAAAGGCTTCTTGGAGAAAATGAGTCTAAAAGATGTGAGAGACCATTGTAGACTCACAGAGAGGAAAGGCAGGAGTGAGTACAATGGCAGGGCTCATAGCCAGACAACTGGGGAATCAAGTGACCGCAGGATGAAGGCGAAAGGGCCCTGGATTGAACCTATCACTACAGTTATCAGCTGCAGAGGACTAGGGGTGGGGGGACTGGTGAGGTTATTCAGAGTGACCTGTAGAAACCTCTAAAAGGCTAAAATGAGGACAGGTCTTTTAACAGAAATCTTCCCTTTTCAGGCTTCAGTTTTTTCACCTGTAAACAACAACAAAACGAACAAAAACTAAGATTGGATGAGTCTATGAACTGTTTTTGGACTCTTTTTAGTGCTAATAGCCTCTGTTGGAGCAATGGAAAAAATAATGGTGAACACATAGCACTCACCATGGGCCAGACACCTTTTTTTCTTTTTATTTTCTTTTCGAGATGGAGTCTCACTCTTTTGCCCAGGCTGGAGTGCAATGACACAATCTCGGCTCACTGCAACCTCCGCCTCTCAGGTTCAAGTGATTTTCCTGCCTCAGCCTCCCAAGTGACTGGGATTACAGGTACCTGCCACCATGCCCAGCTAATTTTTATATTTTTAGAAGAGATGGGGTTTCATCAGGTTGGCTAGGCTGGTCTCAAACTCCTGACCTCAGGTGATCCACCCACCTCAACCTCCCAAGGTGCTGGGATTACAGGCATGAGCCACCGTGCCCAGTCAGACCAGACACCTTTTAAAGGATTTACAAATATTAACTCTTTTAATCCTCACAATCCTGTGGAGTAGCACTATTATTGTTATCTTAAAAAAGCAAAAGAAAAACAACAGACAAAAAAACAGATGAGGGACTTGAGGCAAAAGTGTTGGAACCAACCTGGGAAGGTAGGCAGCCAGGTTGTGCAGTCTGTTCTCATAACCACTCTGCTTTGGAATAGCCGATCTGGGGAGCTCAGTGACTGGAAGTGGAAGGCAAATTGGTTCTCAGGGCCACAAGGAGTGGCTGGGGTTTCTTAATGATGGAGGAGGATGGAAATGGTTTTGAGGAAGGATGGAGATGGAAAACTGCATGGAGATGAAGTTTTAAAGGTTTTGAGATGAGCAACTTTTTATTTAGAAGTTCTATTTGATCAGCAGTACCATCTTTCTATTTGCTAGTGATCCCCCTGACTGGAAGGGAGGCTCTGGAGGAGAAGGGTCTTCCTGGTCTGCACACTCAGCCCCTGGCTTTATCGCTCAGGGCTCTGGGGAAGCCTGTCAGTTAGTTCGTCTCACCAAGGAAAGCACCAAGGACACCCGACAGGCGAGTATGAAGCCTCAGCAACTGACAAGATGTATCTGTCCTTGATAAGTGAAGCACTAGTTATCACACAGAGAAACCTGTAAATTTGGGGCCTGAGAGCAGGGAGCCTACTAGGTCTAATGTCACTAAAGCTGTACATGTTTGTGAGTGCTGTGTGTGTGTGTGTGTGTGTGTGTGTCTGTGTATCTTTTAAGCTCACTGCAGGATCCTCAAGTCCTATGTTTTGTTCCTGCCCTATGAAGGCAAAGGTTGGGTCCGTCTTGTTCATGAGATTTACTCCCATCCCTTGGGACAGTCCTTGTGCATAGACATTACTTAATAACTGATTGACTGTTTGATGAACAGAGGTGAGTGAGGTTAAGGAGAGCTGAGTTATAGGCCTCAGAGTCAGAATATCTGAGTTTTACTTCTGTTTTATTGTGGAGTGATCTCCAGAGGGTGTCTTTGGCTCTCTCGGCCTCCTTTCTTAAAGGTCGTAAATTAATGTAAATATTTAGTAAAGAGTAATTACGATTAGCTCTTACCTTTGCATAAATAATTATTAATATTATTAACCTGAGTCTATACAGTGAGGATATGTATACCCTCACCGGTTTTAAGTCATTCCTGACCAGCAGTGGGGAAATGCATCACCTATAGCTTGCCAGTTCCATGCCAGTCCTGAGGATGACACTGAAGGTCGAATCATGGAGCCTGGGGAGGGCAGTGCCAAAATGTGTCACCCCTACTCAGGTTCAAATGGGAGAATTATGGGAGCTGATGAGGCTCTACAAAATGAAACCAGGAGCACATTGTCAAGGCAAAAGCACCACGATTAGTCTCTGTTGAAATTAACAGTTTATTGCAACAAGACGGAAGAATAAAAGTCATAGATCTGAGATGATAGCACCCCCACATCCACCCTTGCTCTTAAGAATGTCCTGTCATCTCTCCTATCTACCCTCCCTTTCTTGTAAAAACAGGAGGTTTTGCATCAAGATATTGTGGATGACAAGAACAAATAACACTTTCTGTGATTTTTTTTTAACCCCTGACACCCTCAGATTTATTCAAGAAAACATCTCCTCAACAGAGTTGGCCAATTAACCACTTAAATGGCTTGAAAACTTATTTAATGTCACTGCCTAATCACTTTATGAAATGTCACTGCTCCAGTAGGCAAAAATTCCTGCTTTATATCCTGCTTCTTTTTTCTTGTTTTGTTTTTTTTGAGACAGTCTCGCTCTGTCACCCAGGCTGGAGTGCAGTGGTGCAATCTTGGCTCACTGTAAGCTCTGCCTCCCGGGTTCACACCATTCTCCTGCCTCAGCCTCCCGTGTAGCTGGGACTACAGGCACCCGCCACCATGCCCAGCTAATTTTTATATTTTTAGAAGAGATGGGGTTTCATCAGGTTGGCTAGGCTGGTCTCAAACTCCTGACCTCAGGTGATCCACCCACCTCAACCTCCCAAGGTGCTGGGATTACAGGCGTGAGCCACCGCACCTGGCTACCCTGCTTCTTTTATGTCTCGGTCCCTTTCTGAAACACAGAGCTTCCTTCCGAAGAACTCTAAAATCATAATGCCTCTCCCCTTTCATATGTGCCCCTTATATCTACATAGAATTATGGAATTTCAGCAGCAGGTGGGGTCATCTGACCTCATAAATCATTTTACTGATGATACAGTGAAGCTCCTAGAGGAAAGTGACTTGCCTGAGGGAGCCAACTTGTAAGTGGCAAAGGCTCCTTTTTTTTTTTTTTTTTTTTAATAGCTGTAAGTCATATAACTGATGCTGTGAGGTGTAAATACTATGGGATCTAGGATAGGTCGACCTCAATCTACCACTGAAATCTGTGACCTTGTGCAATTTACTTATCCATTTCTAGCCTCAGCATTCTCATCTGTTAAAAAGATTGATTTTATTGTTTGTGCTTCATAAGCAGTAACTACCTTACAAATATGAAATGATTTATATTGGTATTTATTAATGATAATTATCATTAATAGTCTTGTTACCTACAACATTACTCTCACACCTATTTTACCTTTTCTCCAGGCCTGTAACCATAGCTTAGCCAAATCCTCAACTCCCCAAGATATAACCCCTCCTTGGCAATAATTTTCAATGAAGAAATCTCTATCTCACTTGCCAAGATACGGTACACCGGCAGCTAACGCCTCAAATCCTGAGTGCTTTATCTTTTGACATACCTAGCATAAATAGATATTAAAAACAACGGGAGGATGCAAAAAAATTCCCAAGAAGTCTTCAGCTGGGTAATAATCTGAGAGGGATAGAGACAGGATTCCTATAAGCTCTACCATTTGAAGACTGCACTGCCTACGTCTCATGTGACTTCATCGATACATGATTTTTTTCATTGACAAAGCTGTGACCCATTTAATCCATGGCTTAAAGAACAGATTTGAGCTGATGCAGTCAGCAAAGGAAAACCATGACTCGGTTTACCTGTACCTTTGGTGCAGAGCTAATTTATTATTTCTTCAGATGTAAAACTGTCTTAAGTGCGGTCTAACAAGTAAAACGATTTGGCTTTCACAAGTAAATTCATAATTCTTTTCGTAAAGGAACTCACTTAGCCATTACTTTAATATCCTAGCATATAACACGGAGGCTTACTTACGCAGTCAGCTTCAGGACAAGAAGGAAAAACTGAAGCACAGTGGGGAAGGTACTAACTATTTTACTTTTCTGCTTATTCCTAGTTCCACAGAAGTTGTGAGGATTTAGACAGTTAAAATTTGCTTGACAGGTTGCTGCAGCAAAATTTCTAGTGATATTATTTGCGGAGCATAAACAGGAAATGGCCAAAAGCTGTTCCCCTTAAAAAGCCTGATGGTAACACAACTGTCAATGCAGCAACTATTTTGTCCTTTTTTAAAAGGTGAAGGAACATGTTCTAGGGATTTGTTTTAAAGAAAGTTTGAAACCTGTTTAAAACTTCTCTTTCTTAAACAGAGATTGTTTAGTTAAAATGTCTTCAGATCCTGAGAAAAATCAGTGAAGCGGAAACCATATGATTCCAAGGCCAGGTTTTTGAGAGGAGCAGTCAGCTCTGAATTCAGGCGTTCTTGCTGTGCTCAGCAGACTTGGCCCGGCAATCAGAACTGTTTGATTCTAAAGCTGATACTCCTATAACCAGGCAGGTTCTAGCACATTGTGAGTTCTGAAAAAGCATAATTACAAACAAAGAATGACAAGAAGCACCCGTTGACTTAATATAGCTTTCTTCTTTCAAAGAGCATACAGCTTTTTCACATGTGTGCTCTCACCTGTCCTTAGAAAACCCTCGCCTGCTAGGTGAGGTGCTGACTATAACCACATACTGCAACACAGGAGATCAGTGCACCACGGGGTGAAGTAGCTGGGCCAAGGACACATGTTTTCAGTAGCTCACAATGACCGCACGATGAAATGCATGGAATTGATTCATCCAATATTTTTGAAAACCACTTATGGTCTCTGACCTGAAGGGGTCCATAAACTAGGCAGGCAGGGTGTGATGTGACTCATCTGAGTTAGGGGAGATGATCAGTCTCATTCCGCTCAAGAAATTGCCACACTGGCTTCTTCTCATGCAGAGAATAACAGTTGGTCTGCAGGGAGCATAAAGAACCCCCACTAGGCCAGGCCTTATGCAGAATGGGAGAGGCTACAGTTATCTTTTATGTGTCTGCATTACTTTTCTGTTGCTGTGCAACAAATTACCACAAACTTAATGACATAAAACAGTACAAAAGCATTATCTCACGGTCTCTGTGTGTCAGGAGCATGGGTACAGGTTAACTGGGTCCTCTGCTCAGGGTGTCACCAGACTCAAATCCAGGTGCTAGACAGGGAAGCAGTCCTTATCCAAGGCTCTGGGTCCTCTTTCAAGCTCACATGGTTACTGGCAGAATTTGTTTTCGTAAGGTCATATGACTGAGGTTCCCATTTTCTTGCTAGCTGTTGGCTAGCAATTGCTCTTAGATTCCAGAGCTTGTCTATAATTCATAGCCGTGTGGCCTCCATAAGCAGTTCACCTTTGGCTGTTTGCTACTCCCCAGGTCAGCAGAAGCTTATCTCTTTGACACTTCACTTTCTTCTAAAGGCTCACTTGAGTAGGTCAGTTCTACCCAGGGTGTTGCTCAAGATTATTCAGAAACCTTTGTCCTCACTGCCACCACCATGTCTGAAATATTATCTGCCATCTGGACTTTCAATGCACTCTGCATTCATCAGATCATAACTCAAAGTCAACTGATTAGCAACCAGATCATGGGAGTGACATCCCATCATACTCACAGGTCCTGCCCATATTCAAGGGGAGGGGGTCATATAGGGCACGTTCAGAAGGGTGTGGGAATCTTGGTCATTTGGGAATTCTGCATTCCAGTGTCTTCCCACCCACGTCCTTGCATTTTCACCTTGATGTGTTGGATGTCTTGGCCTCCAGAATCAGGTAGCTGCAGTCTTCAGAATGAACATTTCCCCATCCCCTTTGTCAATATGCCTTTAAACAAAATAGAACAATATTTTATAAAAGGAATTAATTGGTAATGTTAGAGTTTCAGGTAATGTAATGAGCACTTGCTTTTGTATTGTCAATGCTTAGCAGAGTGTCTGGCACTTAGGAGCCCTCAATTTATGTTTCTTCAATAAATGAATATGTGAATGATTATATGAGAAATATTTTGGGCATCCTCATCAGATTGCATCCATGTAAAAAATGCC